>NW_016107387.1:715524-723969 GCF_001604975.1 Cebus imitator | reverse complement strand
AAAAAAAAAAAAAAAAAAAAAAAAAAAAAAAAAAAAAAAAAGAAAGAAAGAAAAGAAAAATATTTATACATATGGTACGATGTGAATTAGTTTAAAAACAAAACTATATGTGATACACAGTAAAATGACAGGAAGAAAATACAGCAACTAGCAGAGCTACCAGTTGTGCATTTGCCATGTCTTACATTTGTCATTACATTTGCCATATTTTACGTAAGGGGGAGCATATACAGTCTGTTGTGCTATAATGTCAACACATGCGTTCTCCAGATCACAGTGCCAGATAAAAATTCACAGATTAAAAAAAAACACAGGGGCCAGGCACAGCAGCTCATATCTGTAATCCCAGCACTTCGGGAGGCCAAGGCAGGTGGATCACCCGAGGTCGAGTTCGAGATCAGCCTGACTAATATGGTGAAACCCCGTTTCTACTAAAAATGTAAAACATTAGCTGAGTGTGGTGGCACATGCCTGTAATCCCAGCTACTAGGGAGGCTGAGGCAGGAGAATCGCTTGAACTCCGGAGGCAAAGGTTGCAGCGAGCCAAGATTGCACCATTGCACTCCAGCCTGGGCAACAAGAGGGAAACGGAAGTGGTCAACTGGAGGAGTTGCATCTTGTAATTTATTGTGAAGTGGTGAATGGAAGGTTATCTAAAATCAGATCAGCAAAACATCTGATCTGTTTTGCTGTACCTGTAAACACTGTACCCTGTTTATACATTTATATACACAATTAGCATTTGTCAATTAAAAACAAGTTAATAAAAATAATAATTTTAAAATAGTAAAGCCAAATCCAGCCTAAAGCCAGATACCAGGCATGGATGCATGAGACTCAGAATACACACAGTGAATTGAGGTCTCTGGTAGGTGGTCGAGGCATGCACCTGCGTGTGTGCTTATGTACTCCTGTGAGGCGGTGTGCAGTTTTAACTTTTCTGTATTCACCTGGCATTTCTTGTGAATGAAAATGCACATAAGCAAATGCAAAACTCACATTAGGTTCAAACGGCATGCTCAGAAATATTAACATTAATATATCGATTCCATTGGAACAAATTTGCATTTCAATACAAGCATTATAGCAAAACTGACTTAACTTATATGTATATCATATACATTTATATATGTGTTATATACACATAATAGTAGAAGCTCCCTGCGGCGGGTAGATCACCTGAGGTCAGGAGTTCAAGACCAGCATGGCCAACATGGCAAAACCCTGTCTCTACTGAAAAAACCAAAAATTAGCTGGGCATGGTGGTGTGCACCTGTTGTCCCAGCTACTCAGGAGGCTGAGGCATAAGAATCACTTGAACCTGGGAGACAGGTTGCAGTGAGGTAAGATGGAGCAGCTGCACTCCAGCCTGGGTGATGAAGTGAAACTTTGTCTCAAAAAAACAAAAACAGTAGAGACTTCCTAATAAATAAACTTTAACATGAGCTAATAAAATAATATTTCTAAAGTTGTCTACATACCCAACACTGTCTCAGAACAACTAGGCACACAAATACAGAATACATAGATATGAATCTGCTTGTCAACGAGAAGGCAAAGCAAGCAACTGACTGAATAAATATTTTACCATCCAAATAAGTTACGTTATATCAATGTTTTGAGACCTTATTTTAAAAAATTATTTGATGACTAGAATAGCTACAGAACTGTTTTAATAAACTTTGGTCTATCAGATAAGTTTTGGGCTAAATGACCCCAAGGTCATTTCCGATGCTAATAAGGAGATTTTGTGATAGTGTACTTTTTCTTAATAATAAGGTGCTTTATATTTAGATAAGAATAAATAAGCTCAGTTCCCAGAGGGTCATCCTTTAACTACTGTCTGGGAATTTCTGTGCCAATAGAACATAACACAGAGACTCATACTTTCTAACTTCCTAAATGCCACCTAAGAACAGTATAAAATTTTCTTCCTATTTTAAAATTACCTTGACTTAAACAAACAGACACACACACACAAAGGCTTTCCTGGCAAACAATTTGACCAATGAACAAATGAAAGGAAGTGTTCCTCCTTACTTTTTTTTTTTTCTGATGGATGTTATAAAAGGGGAAACGACTCGTTTGGCAAAGTACAGTACATCATCACTCAAACCTGAGTTCAATAGTTCAAATTTTTAGCGGCCTTGGGGAGGAAGAAAAAGAACTCTGTTTTCAAGGAAAATGATTTTGCCTGAGCATTTAAAACTGAGCTGGCATATTCTACACAATCCTGATAATAAGTATACATAAAAGTCACAGGTCCAAATCAATGTATTGAAGTTGCTTAAATATCCAGTTATTATTTAGTTTTTAAGAACTTCCTGTTTAGAAGGGCAATCGTTTTGCCCAAATGTTTATAATTGTGCTAGCATACTATGATAACAGAAATACATAAGTTAGATGTCCAAATCAATACACTCATGTAGCTATTTAAATGAACTATGACTTATTTGCTTTTTTATAAATGAAGGAAAAACATGCTTGCATGAATACAGCTGAAACATAATCTGTCCACTGATGTGATTTTCTAAACAATCAAGGAGTTGCATATGAAATGAAACATTTAATGCCCAATGTATTTCTAAGATTTCAAAATAATCACCTTTTCATTTGCATACCACTACTTTCTCATTCATTATATTATTTAATGATTTTCATGCTCTCTTTCCTTGAGAAATCAATCAGTCTATCAGAAATCATATTTGAAATACTGTCGTGTCTGTTTGAGTGCCTTATTTTTTAGATAATGCTGTAATACAGAGTAACCTCTGGCAGGCAAAGATTCACATTTACTCTTTGATCACGTGTAAGTAGCCTACACAGCTCCTGTGACTCAGTCATTTGTTAATTTTGTAGAGGCACATCGTGTAAATGTCTGTAAAGATGTTACAGCTGTTCATTCTTCAGATAGGAGGGGGAAAATGCATCTTTGTGAACAAAATTATAGTGGTAACTGAAAAGGCAATAAATCGTAGGTATGAGGAAATTCACTGGAAACCCACAACCGTAGAAAGGCATGAGACACGGGAGATGTGGGGAAGGTACAAACAGTCCCGCATCTGTGAATTTTAGGACTCACGCAAGTCTTCAGAGTTATTCCTTGAAAATATCTGCCTTGCCCACTGAGAAAATCTGAAAAATCACGTTGGCCTCTTTGCCTTTTTATTGGTGGGCCTCTGAAGCATGTGATCAGGGCTACTTTCTCTTTTCTTTTCCTGTTTTGGTTTTTTACTTTCTCCTCTGCTGCAGTTGTGTGGAGTTTCTGGTCATGCAATGAAATGAAGCATTCTAAAGTTTTGTTACCTATATGCAGAAAGTCACAAGGAGTTTGGCTTCATTTTAATCAGGATATTAGAAAAGTGAAGATCCCAGGCACTTATTTGTTTAAACTTGAGCCACCAGCTTTTAAATTCTTCAGTGTTCTGGCCTCCACATGCTCTCTCAATTTCCCTTCTCCTTCATCCCCTCCAGAAAAATCCCCCTTAACACATCACCATAATGCTAAAGGCCTACCCTTAGATTTTTGACAGAACTGGAAAAGAGATTCATGGTGAAATACATTATTTGCAATATCTCAATATTAAATTTAAAGAGATGGCATGAACATAGTTGCTGAACTTTACATATAGTAACTCCACTTATTTATTTATTTATTGAGCCAGAGTCTTGCTCTGTCAGCAGGCACCAGGCTGGAGTGCAGTGGCATGATCTTGACTCACTGCAACCTCTGCCTCCTGGGTTCACGCAATTCTCCTGCCTCAGCCTCCCGGGTAGCTGGGACCACAGGCGCACGCCACCATGCCCAGCTAATTTTTTTGTGTATTTTTAGTAGAGACGGGGTTTCACCATGTTGGCCAGTATGGTCTTGATCTCTTGACCTCGTAATCCGCCCGCCTCAGCCTCCCAAAGTGCTGGGATTACAGGCTTGAGCCACCGCATCCCGCCTTATTTTAATCTAGCTTGAAAATGTCTCTAATTCTTTTTTCCAAGAACCTCTATCAGTTGGATAGAAATATTCACTGTCAACTAAATGAGAAATTGAACACTACAATGGTATTTTGTTTGGCTTCTTTGGTTTTGCCATGAGCAATACATTTGCGAGTCAGACAGTAAAGCAATAACTTGGCTTTTCTCACTGTGGTGGGGGACTTGTTTTGCCTCCTCTTTGATGGGTTCTTACCATTACAATGATTTCCAGAGAAGAAAAAGTAAAGTATTGAATGCAAGGCAAAGAGTATCTGGATTTTATCTGCTATCTGGTATTCGTTGTGAAGACATAAAAATATGTCACTGATGAAAGAATAGCCAATGGTTAAAACTTTTTAAAAAGCCTTCGATGTTGGTGAGGAAAAACCATAAGGTATTTAAATTTCTTCATTCGCTGATGAAACTTTCAAGTGAGTATTCAAAAATTGGAGATTCTTAAAACAAGTTTGTCTTTATTTTCATAGTTGCAAAGGAGTTTGGAATAGACTGGCACAAGTGCTGCCTTGAAGAAGAACCACTGTGCTTTTACCAAGAAGTTCACAAAAATGAAACAGGCATTTCAGGTGGCTACATGTGCTTAGTAATTAATGCTGGAAACCATAAGCATTCATTCAAAGAGCACAACCTGCAATTTCCAAAAACAAAAAAAAAGGAAGAAAGAGAGAGAGGAAGGAAGGAATAAAGGAAGGAAGGAGGGAAGGAGGGAGGGAGGAAAGGAGGGAGGGAAGAAGGAAGGAGGGATGGAAGGATGGATGGATTTGGCTAAAACTCTCCAATAAAAAAAACTACTAATCAAGTCACTATACATAAGTAACCACATAAGCACAGAAACCAGGGTATGTAAGTACGGTCACCAGGAAAAAATATAGTAAGCACATTCTAAATCCTCTTTTCATCTCAAGAAGTTTTATTCACTTGGATAACTCGTCATAATTATCATGAAGCAAGTATGAGGACCCCACTGGGTGACTCAAGTCCAGGAAAGATAGGGAAGGTGGCAAAGATTACACAGATACACTGGCGAAGTTCATCACATTCTTGTCTCTTCTGACACAGTTCCATTTACTCATCACCCCGCACCATGTGGCTTCTGTCACGCCACAAAAGCCCACCTGGCCTCAAGGTCACCAATGACTTCTTAACTCAAAAGGCAAACACTCAAACCTGCATTCAACCTTTCTGTAATATTTGATACCACTCACCCTGACACCACCCTCCCTTCCACATTCCCACCATTTATTGTGGAAACGTAAAAATATAGCAATAATTTGGAAGAATTATACCACAAACACCCATTTAGCCACCAATTACAATCTAAATACTCCTTTTTCTGTGCATTTTTTTTTTTTTTTTGAGATGCAGTCTTGCTCTGTCACCCAGGCTGGAGTGCAGTGGTGCAATCTTGGCTCACTGCAACCTCTGCCTCCAGGTTCAAGCAATTCTCTTCCCTCAGCCTCCCAAGTAGGTGGAACTACAGGCATGTACCACCACACCCATTTAATTTTTGTATTTTTAGTGGAGACAGGTTTTCACCATGTTGATCAGGCTGGTCTCAAACTCCTGACCTCAGGTGATACGCCCTCCTCAGCCTCCAAAGTGCTGGGATTACAGGCATGAGCCACTGAGCCTGGCCGAATTCATTTTTTTTAAATGCGTTTCAAAGTAAACTGTGGACACCAATTTACACTAAACACTTCTGCATGCATGACATAGGCTACAGAAATTCTCTCTTTGGGTCTGGAATATAAATAAATACAAGCAGGACTAGGAAGACCAAGTCCTCCTCCTCCATAAACCTTCACATTAGCTGTGCTGGCCACTCATACAACCTTAGTGACCACCGCTCCCAAATCTGACCTTGTTCCTGGACTCCAGCTTAACCCAGAGCACTTTCCACTTTATATATATAAAACAAAGCTGCTTGCTCACCTTGATGCTTGTTCTTCCTTCCTCTGTGTTCCTTCTCACAGTTACAGTTACTAATAAATATTCAAATATTCTCCCTTGCCTCCTCCTTTTCCCATCGCTAGTATTCCACAGTGTTACAATTCCTACTTCTGAAACATCTACCAAATCTTTCCCTCACTTCCCACGCACAATGCACTGCTCTGGTTCAAGTCTCCCTCGTCTGTCCTCTAGATTCCCCAACAGCCCCCTACCCTAGTGTACATCCATATGCCACGGAGAACTAGATTCCAAAGCAGAACCAGAGGAGGTCTGTGAAATCAGTCCTCAACTGCAAGCCTTCAATGCCCACTCCCTTGATTCTGCCTCCAGTACCTTGAATAGCCAGTAGGATACCCAATGGCCTCATGGGACTACTAAGCTCTTGAAATGTAGTTAACCCAAATTGAGACGTGCTGCAAGTGTAAAATGCATACTGGATTTTGAAGACTTAGTACAAAAAACTGCAAGATTTCTTATTAATAATGTTCTATTTTGCTTTCACGTTGGAAATGATGATACTTTGGACATATTGGCTTAAGTTAAAACAGTATTAAAATTAACTTCACCTCTTTATTTTTACTTTTTTAAGGTGGCTACTAGAGAGTTGAAATTACATATAAGGTTCTCATTATATTTCCATTGAACTGTGCTGGCTTTAAATAAAGTCCAAACTCCTTAAACATGCGATTTAATAATCTTCAGGGTCAGGCACGGTGGCTCATACCTGTAATCCCAGCACTTTGGGAGGCCGAGGCAGGTGGATCACAAGGTCAGAAGATCGAGGCAATCCTGGTCAATATGGTGAAACCCTGTCTCTACGAAAAATACAAAAATTATCTGGGCATGGTGGCATGCGCCTGTAGTCCCAGCTACTTGAGAGGCTGAGGCAGGAGAACTGCTTGAACCTGGGAGGCGGAGGTTGCAGTGAGCCAGGATCACGCCACTGCACTCCAGTCTGGTGACAAAGCGAGACTATCTCTCAAAAATAATAATAATAATAATAATAAAGTCTTTGAAAATCTTTCCCAACCTTTGTTCCCAACTGGATGTCTTACTCCTCACCTGCACAGAGCAGAATGGTGAATGAAACAGAGTTTTAGTGCGGAAGTCAGGTGACAATGTAAGTGACTTCACTGTACCCCTACTAATCCGAAGTTATTCATATGGTGCCCAGGCGTCTAACGGGAAAAGGTAAAAAAGAGATCAGGGGATGATTTATAAACTAAACACACTCAAGTACAAAGTCAAGGAAGCATCAAACAGATTATTTAGCTTGAAAAATAAAAGACCTACCACTACTTTGATTGGTGTTTATGTCTATTTCAAAATAGAATATTCGTAGTTGAACATATAATCATATTCTAGAAAACGTCATCCTCCCAAACAACTTTGTGTATTTCAAAAATACATGTCACTAGCATGCAGTTACAGGGCGTGTGACCTAATTCCCATTCCCCCACAGCCACAGGGAGCTCTGTGATTTCTGCATTGGATCTTGAACTGGAAGTTCGTCACCTACATTCTGCCTTCCTAACGTTGCCACGATTAGCTGTGGGTGCTCAGCTAAGAGTAACACATAAATAAAGGAAGCGCATATGGGATATTTGAAGCCTCTGGCTTAACCCAGAAGTCTGCAAACTATAGCCAGTGGTTTTATAGTTTGGGTCAATAAAGTTTTATTGGAACACAGCCACACATATTCATTTACATATTGTCTGTGGCTGCTTCCATGCCACAAAAGCAGAGTTGAGTGGTTGTGATAAAGACCATACCACCCACCAAAACTAAAGTATTTAATATCTGGCCATTTCTGGAATAAATAAATAAATAAATATTGCTGACACCTGGCCTAAGGGTCATCAAATTTTTTTTTTTCATTAAACTCATAGTGATTCTATTTGTAGTACAGTTCTTCCAGGCCTTGGACATGAAAAGTTAAAAAGACTGAAGTTTAGAATCTAGAGCACAGAGTGTTCACACTTGGTTTCTCAAGGGGCCTTGAAGCACATTCATTTCAGTCTTTTCAAACATGACTTTCATGCACGCTAGTCAGTGTTTTCAAGGTTTTCTTTTCTATTGGGATCCAACACAACAAATACATTTTACACTTAACCCTTTCAGCACTCACATATCTATTGAGTAAATACAACAAACAGAACCAAGTTTGTCAAGACAATACTTGCCTTTCTTACTACATGGGATTCACTCTCTTATCTTAGTATAGTCCATTTTATATGTTGTTCCATTTTGAAAGCATGATTGATTTGATCAGACATTCATGTCTTGTGATTCAGTTTGAAAAACTCATTGGTCTACTCCAGCTGTGGATTGTCTAACTCTGACCTTCACCACACATCACAGGCTGTAAACTAGCAGCCGTTCACTTCAGTGGAGATTGATTTGCTTCATCCACACAGATGTTTGTTTGGTTTTAGTGTAGCTTTCGGTTTTCTTTGTTTTTTTTTGAAATGGAGTTTCACTCTTGTTACTCAGGCTGGAGTGCAATGG
>NW_016107387.1:712817-715414 GCF_001604975.1 Cebus imitator | reverse complement strand
GTAGAGACGGGGTTTCACCATGTTGACCAGGATGGTCTCGATCTCTTGACCTCGTGATCCACCCACCTTGGCTTCCCAAAGTGCTGGGATTATAGGCGTCAGCCACCACGCCCAGCCTGGCTTTTGGTTTTCAATATGTAAATTCCTTTCCAACATATTTTTAAAAAGTCAATATTCCAACTTTCTTTGCAAAGTCAGAGGACGTGGCACTAAGAGTCTTCCTTTCGACTTTGTAACAATCAGTGGGAGCTGAGTAGTTTCTCCAAGTCTTGCTCTCCAATTTACCAGCCTTCTCCAATAGAGCAAATGCACCTAAAAATCCCAAGAATTTTCATCACAAGCTTTAGCTCCCTATGACCTCTCCCCATATAAATATAAAACAGATCCAATCTGTTCTCTTTCCATCATTAAATCCTAGCAGGGCATTCCTGTAGACCCTCCAACTTTGGGAAAAGCCTTTTGGAATAAATAATGTTATAATCCAAAAGCCTCCTACCCAAGCAGTAAGAGTAAGAACTCATTACAAAGAAAAAAATGGCCTTTCTTTCTTAAAACAAACAAAAAAGCAAACACACAGCATTCCACAAAAGAAGCCACAAGAACAATTAGCGTTCACCAGAAAATTAAACACACACACATACAACATATACAGATATACGTTTTTGTTTACTTTGTGAAAAGCTTTGTTTGTGAAGTGAAATCACTGCATCACTGCCGCGTTTTTGCAAAACATGGAGTTAGGGCAAACATGACTTCCGTTTAGAAAGGTGGTAAGATAAGCAGCCAGCTCCGAGAATGTAACTTTAGCCGAAGCTTAATACAGTTCCCTTTTGTTAAATACCTGAACTTAATGAGAATCCGCAGAAATTTATGACCGTAACAAACACATCGTTTTTGACTTTGTCGTTCAAACCAACCTGGCTACTTTGATATTTCCTAGTGAAAGGAGAGATCTAATCCAAGTAAGAACTCTGAAAAAGGGGAAAGAAATTTTATTCCCATAATTTGATTGATTACTTCCTACTTTGAACACTCAAGAGAGAAAAAGCAAACTTTTTCCTGTCCATACTCAGATTTCTCCTGCTAATCTTTCACAAGCAGACAATGGCCATAAAACACAAATTACTTTCAAGGATCCAAAGACCAATCGCACTCTCTGGGTTCCCATACCTATAAGAATCAAAATATTATGGAAAACATCTGAGATGAAAAACAGAAATTTAAAGATGAATTAACCACTGATTCAATTCAATTCAATGCTTTAATTTAATCGCTCTGTAAGGAAAAAAAAATAATGTGACAACTGGTTCCAGCCAAAAACTATTTTTATCATTGCTGCAAATCTGCCAAAACTAAACGTACATATTTGGAGGTATGGAATTGTTTCTCAATTGCATTGAGGAATCATGCCCTTGGAATTGGAAGTATTGAGCTCTTGTCTTTCAGCTTAACCTTGAGCAAGGCACTTCTGTTTCCTCCTGTTCAGAAGACAATCTTTTATCTTTCAGATACCTTCTAATGCCAACATCCTATCTGTTTATGATTCTAGCTTATTGGAACTAAAGGAGGTTCAAATCAACAGTCACGTCTTATCTGACTAATGGCCTGACCATTCTAGTAAAGGCTGGATGCCAATAATGACCAGCTGACAGTAAATCAATTACACAGATGTTATGAATAGCAAAAATAATGAAGATAGAATAGTACTTGGGGTACCAAACGGACTGTGCTCTCATTGGGGGTATTAACATATCTGAAGAATTTTTAAAAAGCATCAATCCAAAGGTGAAAATATGGTATAGTGAAAAAGACAGACTGGCAGTGGCTCAGCCAGTTTCCAGGAGGGCACTGGACTGGGGGGTCCCTACAGTGCAAAAGGGACCCCAGGGTAGCTGGATGACAGTAGCCAGGTCACACAGGCCTCAACTCTCCTTGCCCCAACTCCAGGAGCAGCAAGCATCCTTCTGATTACATTTCTTTTCTTTCTTTCTTTTCTTTCTTTTTTTCTTTTTATTTTTTTTTTTTTTGAGACCAAGTTTCACTCGGTCACCCAGGCTGAAGTGCAGTGGCGCTATCTCAGCTCACTGCTTTCCACATCCCCAGGTCCGAGCATCCTCTCACCTCAGCCTCCTGAGTACCAGGGATTTCAGCCATGGCCACCACACCTGGCTGATCTTTTGTATTTTGGGTAGAGACAGGGTTTCACCATGTTGCCCAGGCTGGTCTTGAACTCTTGACCTCAAGTGATATATCCACCTCAGCCTCTGAAAGTGCTGGGATTACAGGTGTGAGCCACCACAGCCAGCTCCAATTACTTTTCTGACAACATATTGGCTTCCTCACGTAGCAGTTTTGAGAGTGTTTTCAGTGGTTATTGTTACTTTGTAATAAAAGGGAAAAAATCCATTGAATAACGGATTTCTGATATGCTCAACAAGATGTTCTATGATGAGACTTCTTTAGAGAAAAAGGGAGAAAAGTTGACAAAAATGAACGTGGTTTTTAGTTATTCCATAATAGGCCAATTGACCAAGAGATATTTAAATAGTTTTAAAAATTCACTTTAATAACCACATTTTAATATGTTGCCTAATTTT
>NW_016107387.1:675323-712773 GCF_001604975.1 Cebus imitator | reverse complement strand
TTTTTTTTTGAGACAAAGTCTCACTCTGTTGCCCAGTCTGGAGTGCAGTGGAGCAATCTTGGCTTACTGCAGCCTCTGCCTCCTGGGCTTAAGCAATTCTTGTGCCTCTGCTTCCTGAGTAGCTGGGATTACAGGGTGCCCACCCCCACATCCAGCTAATTTAGTAGGGATGGGATTTCTCCATGTTGGCCAGGCTGGTCTCGAACTCCTGTCCTCAAGTGATCTACCTGCCTCGGTCTCCCAAAGTGCTGGGATTCCAGGCATGAGCCACCACACCTAGCCCTAATGTGTTGTCCAATTTTCCAACTAATGGTCTAAGATCAGAATGTCCAAGTCACTCTACCACATGGGGCAGCCTTTCAATCACCTGCATCTTTGGGACGCTGGTGGCTTGCTATGCAGGCAGGAACTACCTGTGGACAATTCTGCTAGAGAACATCACAGAGACCATTCACCGCGGTGGTGAAGGACTGGCATGCTGGAGGTGGGTGAACCTGGGTTTGGCAGCAATTCTAAGATGTACATAGTTCTGTGACCTTGGACAAGTTACTTCATCTTTCTGAGCCTGTTTTCTGATCTATAAAATATAGAAAATCATAGGATCTGCTTAAATAACATCAGATTACGAGCAGCCGAACATTCTGCATCATCGGGCACACAGTGTGGCCTCAACAAATGTAGTTAATATCACCTCACCTCTCAAATGATAGATTTCATCAAAGATGCATTGCAGGGTCCAATTATTTTGCTATTTTAAAAAAGGTTAAAAGGCAATGAAAAGTACATACCCACTAAAATGGAAAAATGCCAAACAAGTAGACAATGGTATTAAATCACAGAAATTATTTTTAACTCCATAAGCACTTGCAGTTTATCCTTTGCACGAAAGCGGTTGATAAAACAGATCCAATAAAGATAAGCGAATGAAAATGCTGCCAGTTTCTTGGAATCTGTAGATGGAGTGGGTGTTATTTTGTTTTGCTTAAGTAAAGATGTAAAGTGGATAAAACTATTTTTACAGTTGTTAAAAATATCAGAGGAAATGTTTTGAGGGAGATTTTCATTGCTCTATTCAACCAGAAGCCCAGATAAACAACTGTGTGTTTAAAAACAGAAGCAGAAACGACAGTGCACCACCTAGACAGGACCTTTGAGTCTGATAACGCCAGCAGTCTGGCTGAGCAGTTCCAGTGGAAGAAACCCCCATAATTAGAAGGTGAAAGGATACTCGTCCTCTCCAGAGTTGTGGAGGTTGGACTTTCTCTCTTCCTGCCTCTTCCTTGAATGCATTAATTGCTCTAGGTCTGTTTTGCTCCTATAGAAACTTTCATAACCCATGGTATCTACAGCAAAGGTGAAAACAAGTGAAGTCAGCAGATAAAATTCTTAAGCTAGCCTGGAAATTCTGGACTGGGTTTTCATCTTTGCTATTAGGTGCGTCCACAGCTCTGGCCCTATCTCTTTACCCTATAACCAGCTTTCAACTACTGACACCTGTTCCTTCTATGTTTGTAGCAAAACAAAAAAAAAAAAAAAAAAAAGCCATATGCCCAAGTCTGATTTTCCTCTGACCCCTCTGACCCTTATTTTAGTTCTTTGTGCCCTCAGAGACCTGTCATTTACAGCAGAGATTTTGTTCTCTATGATAAGAAGCTTTGGGGAACCTTTCACATCTTCTTCACTTTACATTTACCAGCCATGGAGGACAGAAAGAAAGGAAAATGAAACTGTCTCTGTGCTTGGTTTGGGAACAAGAGAGTAGGAGGGGAGCCGTGAGCCAATATGATTATGAAATCAGCTGAGGGAAAAATCAGCATGTCTGGAAGTAACAGGTGCGGGCAGGGAGGGGAAGCTGGCGGGCCCGTCCTGGGGGCCTTCCAAAAGAAAGGAAAGAAGAAACACGGAATAAAAGGGAATCGGCACAGACACTATTTCAGTCTGAGCCCTCAGCCTCCAACGCCTGTTAAGCTTCTCCTGCCTTCTTTGACTGTTTTCACCTTTGATTTTAGAATTATTTTAGATACGAAAATTGTGAAAAATAGTACAGAGAATTCACATATCCCTTTCACGCGGACTCCCCCAGATGATCATCTTATCGTAACGCTAGTACGGTACAATGATCAAAACCAAGAAATTGATGTTGGTATAATGTTATTAACTAAACTGCATGTATCACTCACAATTCCCCAGTTTTCCCACAGATGCCTTAGTTCGGACCCAGGATCCGTTCAAGGGCGTCCTCCTGTTTACTGGTTGGTCATGACTCATCTTTATCTCCTGCCATCTGGGATAGCTTAGACGTCCTCCGTCATTTTGCATGATTCTGACACTTTTGAAGAGTACCAGTCAAGTATTTTGTAAAATGTCCCCCAATTGGGGTTCATCTAATGTTTTCCTCATGGCTATATGGGGGTTATGGATTTGGGGGAAGATTACCGCACATGTGAAGTGCCATCCTAATTGCATTACATCAGAGAACATGATCTCGACACAAGGGAATGCTAACCCTGGTCACTTGGTTTAGGTGGTGTCTGTCAGTTTCTCCACTTGAATGCTCCTATTTGTCCCTTTCATCCTGCCTTCCTTTAACCTGTCCACCACCCTGCTCCCCAATCTGCTCTCCCAGGCCCTGGACTGCAGGTGCAGAAAGACCTATCCCATAGATACTCTCAAAGCACTTTCTCGTGAAGCTGTCCCATGTGTGGTGGGCAGGATTCTCCATAGGGCATCCCAGGGGCCTTAAGGGTTAAACAGGCTTCTGTTCAGAATCACAGGACCCTCCTTCAGAGCCTGTACCACACAGGGGAAGGAACAGGACTTCATTACTGATGTTGAAATAAAATCATCTGGAAGTATTTTCATTTGAAGCTGGCTTTCAGAAACAGAGGCAAAACACACTAACAAGAGTAATCTGGGACATATGGTATTCCTTTCAGTCATAGGCATTTTTAATATAAATCCCCTAATCATTTATATCTTGGTTTTCAGATTGTGAAGCCAAATCTCTTATTTTTCTCCAAAGAATAAACTCCCTGCCTAAAAGAAGTGAATTATTCTTGCCCAAAAAAAGGCTAAGTGCAGCTCATCTGTGCTAGGCAGCTCATCTTGCTATAACAGCTACCTAAACACAAGTATTTGTTGTTGCTGAAGTTTCTTTTTTAAATTGAGACCAAATATGCTCTTACCACGATGAGGTTTTCAAAGTTCTCCCTTTAGGGGTTTCTTGCTGACTCCTCCTCCCACTAGGTGGCACTACATATCACAGTCAAAGAGGGCTGTTGACAGCCGGTGAATACTTTGTGTTGAAAACTTTGCAAGAATGTCTCTCGAATTCCTAAGGGCAAGACTAAACTTCATTGCCAATAAACACTTCCCCAGTCTCGTTTCACATTTATTGTCATCAGACAGCTTCTGAAACAGGCCAGTTCTGAATTTCTGTAATACAGTCAGGC
Organism: Cebus imitator; assembly: GCF_001604975.1. Classification (NCBI taxonomy): domain Eukaryota; kingdom Metazoa; phylum Chordata; class Mammalia; order Primates; family Cebidae; genus Cebus; species Cebus imitator. The sequence continues at coordinate 709,321 of NW_016107387.1, read as the reverse complement.
AATCTTAGGATTAATGTATGTTTTTAGGGGCATGAAGAGTCATGCCAAAATTCAAGCATTGCCTCATTGAAGGCAAGAAACTGGGGAAATGCTTCCATTCACTGAACTCAGCATTGCCTGGACTATGATCTCAACAGTGTCCCCAAACTGTTCCTTACTCAGGATGTCCAATATTGAGCAGAAGTTCCCCAACGACTTAATAACTTTCTTCTCATAAATTCAATTTCTAAGTTTTGGCTTCATGACAGCTTGTTTGTTCACTATATAAATACCCCCCACAGAGATTTTTAAACTGTATTAAATTAGCAAAGGTTTTAAAGTGCTGACAAGCATTTTTAAGACATCCTTATAAAATGCAAAGACGAGGGAGTGCAATTTCCTCTGATTACATATTAGAGGCACATATTTAATAAGCAACCTTATGTTCACAATTGCAACTCATCACTTAAGCAGAAACAAATTTTCTAAAAGCTTGGGATTTAATATCATTAGGAAATCTATACCAAGAAATGATGCTCTTTTTCAGCCAAGTTACTATCAACTTGGTGGAGGAAGATTTCCCCCTAAGGAAAAGAACTAAGAATATCAAGTTCCCGACTGGGCCCAGCAATTTGACTGATGGTAATTTGCAATTTGCAATTGTTCAACTGTGTCCCGGAGAGATTCGAGGCCCGTTTTGTTGTTGTTGTTCATATCGGGGAGTTTTGTTTGCTCTGCAACACTCTTCTGATGAAGTGAGCATCTAGTCTGTGTGAGGTTAGCCCCTGTTGTCATTAATTGCACAGGTTTATTTCACTCCCATGACCCTGCCAAAATACAGATTTGGCACTTATTCTTTCCTGGCCAATCCACAGACTTATTTACAAGAGACAAGTATTTTGGCCAGGGTGTTTTCTTTTTAAAGAGAGGGCAGGAGATTATAATGTCATGGTGGATTTTCATAGAAGTCTGTGCATTTCACATGAAGTATAGGAGCATGTTATGAATCTCATCCCTCGAAAGGAATATTCACTCTCCCAAGGCATTCCGGTCCAGGCTCTACCAAGTGTTTTTGTTGTTGTTTAAAGCCTGGACTATGATCTCAACAGTGCCCCCAAACTGTTCCCTACTCAGGATGTCCAATATTGCTCAGAAGTTTCCCAGCTACTTAATAACTTTCCTCTCATAAATTCTATCATCGTCCCTGTCTTCTGGGTGTCTGCTCCCACATGCACATTCACGTGTGACACACACACACACACACACACACACACACACACAGGAACTAGGCTGATTGACTTGCATTTCCGGTTCCGTCTGTTGGGGATGAGCCCAGAGTTCAGACATTCAGCAAACTAGATGACAGCATTTTGGCTCCTCAACCTGTGACTGGGTGGGGAATGCCCAGGTACTGAGAGCTTCTATAGACACGCACTGTAGACTCAGAGTCTGAAGCAACATCTCGCTCTTCTCCTAGCCCTCCTCTCTTCCAATGTTCTTTCCTCTGCCCTACGGATAGAGAGCCCTTGGCCTTCAGTCCATATGTCCTTGCATGGGTGGTCAGACTGCAGCTTCCTTGGCTCAGATTTCATTTCAAACTCTTCACACAGAAAGGGCTTGCACAGTACAGGAGGGTGGGAAACTGCACATGGAGGTACTTTGCAGCTGCTCCCAGCTGCTACAAATGCCAACTTCTCCTCATAGGAGCCGAAAGGGCCTCTGCTCAGTATGCTTCTCTAACGGACTTGAAAAACAGGGCCATGATCATCAGAGGCCAGGAAATTTCAAATTCTGATGAAGTCAGGGGAGCACTAACTCCTAAACTCCAAGCTGGACAATATTTGATCTTCCTGTAGGCACTAGAATAAAATGATTCTAGTGGTATCCTTCTCTGCTGAAATTGTCCAGACTCACGAAAGAAAAGAAATTGAAATATAAGAAATAAACATGCTAGTGTAAGAGACTGGATAATAAATACTTCCTATCTTGTACCAAAATAATAGAATGAAATGTTATCGAATCCAAACATTCACATACATTCAGATGTATGTGTATGTGTACACACAAATAGACACATTATTTAAATACTCTATTAATAGATATTGTTTAGCTTACAAAAAAAAAGACATATCTTTTAGTTGGTGCAGATAGAAACAAGCAGAAGAGAGACTTATTAAATTCTAAACTCATCTGTTCTTGAACTACAGCAGAGGCATTCAGTCTTGACTTCCAGTAAAGATCAGTGTTTTCAGGCTAAGGAAACTTTTTCCTTTTCTTTATGAAGCCACAATACATACAAGAGAAATGGACACTATTCATTGCAAAGGACTGCTTTCCGGGGTCCTGCAAGCCATAGACATTTGTTGTACTGATAATATGTCTGCTAAATTAAGTAATGAGGAATGTTTTTTTAAAAAAAACTCCATCAGGATCGAGTTTCTCAGGATATAAAAATTTGTCTTTGTTTTATTTGTTTTAGAGGAGGTCTATTAGGACATTTTAAATTAGTAAGAATAATTTTCTTTCTAGAGATTTTGAATAACAAATCCTTTTTCTTTGCCTGTTACTACAAATGTGTTCAAATAAAGGGAGGGTTTATGACTTCACTATTGGAAGAAAGTTTATAAAGTATTTTATTTTCTTCCCAGTGACAGTAATTTACTGAACAAGTTCAGTAACAGGCATTTCTAACTCACAAACTCATTTTCCTTTGAACTTGCTAATAGCAGCAGATTTGTCCCTTTGTGAGGACAGTAGGGGGCACTGCCACCACAAACTATCATGGCTAGCTTAGCGATTTTGCTGGGCAAAAAAAGGCTAGACATTTTAGGATTCCCCCATGTCAATGTACACCTAAAAATAATTATACAGGTTTTAATCTTCCATAATTCACTTCTGGGTGCAATTATCTGGAATTTATTTCTTTCTGTGTGCATGTGTGTGTGTGTTTGTGTATTAATGTGCTCATAAGCTTGTGGTACAATTCCTGTATTGAAAAGTTTGGGCTGACTCATGAAGGTCTAACTGAATCCCCTGTTCTAAATTATTAGCTGAATATAAGTAGCTAAAATGCACTTAATAGTTAAGTGGCATTCTGGGTGGGAGAATTTTTTTTTTCATAGTTGAGCCTTCAGTCTTGCTCGCAAACATCAAACTCCAAGTTCAGAGCCGAGATGAAAGAGAACTGTGGGTAAATTTCATTAAATAATCACATAATCCAGGCTCCATAGGTTGGATTTTTTAAAAAATAAGTTTCCTATGTAATTGAGTTAAACGTAAATTTATGCATCCAATAAAAAACCATTGCAAATGGTAAAACAAAGACATTGCTCCAACACTTAGAAAATTAAATTCACCAAACCATGAAGTCTACTGTGCAGCTATTTCTGTAACCACCATAAATTGCTTTACAGAACTCTTCTGCTGGAGTAAACAATCCAAGGGGAGATTTACTTTATAGCATGCATCCAGTTTCCAAAGGAGAGACTGGCCTAAAAGTTTATGACTCTTTTTTTCTTTTTTCTTTCTTTCTTTAAAAAAAGTTTTTAAATACTTGTGTTTCTCGTTACCTTGAAACCTTCCTCCTCTTACAGGAGCTCAGAAATGACCACAGAAAATAAGATCCAGGTCTGCAGATTGACTGGGCCCTCAAATACTCATTTCTGGAATAAGAAGAAACAATCCTAGTTTGTGGAAATAAAGTTTATATGGCAAAAGGAAAATAAAGGGTTTTAGCATAAATATTTCACCATATTTAATGGCACCTCAGAGCCCAATGTAGTGTTAGATGTTTCAGACAGTCGGCTTGAAATGTGTTCGCTTATAGCACGGTACGAGGCCGAATTCAAAGCAAACTGCTATAGATAAGAGTTTTAGGGGTCTTTAATCACTTCTTTCTTGTGTCCTTGATGGAAAAAACAGAGCTGCCTTTGTGCTAAAAAGAAGGACCTGTTGTTTCCAGATTCAACAGGTCATTTTTATAAGAACTTCCCAGAGGATACAACATAAATGACAGAAACACAAGGGGATATTTTAAGTGGCTGATGATTTTAAGTGATACATAATCTATATTAAGGGGAGGTTGTTTGTTTTTTCTTTCCAACAAATGGAAAGTTACTGTTTTAAAAGTGTTTAATGTTTAAATTCAATTTTTAGGGCCAAATCGTTTCTCTATGAGTGGATTTACTGTAAATTCGGCTCTTGAAATCAATCTGCAAGTGCAATTGGCCCCTCAAGTAAATAAACTTGTCAAATCATGTCCATTTCCGTGTTGTGGATGAATGGTTAATTTAATGGGCTTTTTGAAATCTACCTAAATTGTGTTGTAATTTTTGTTACATTGTTTCAGTTAAAATAACAAAGAAAACACGTATTTTATGAACAAGATAAACTTTATAAAATGGAAAGTTCTAGCAACAAAATTTTTACTGGTACTTGGAAGAAAGAAAAAAAAGCCAATATATTATGGCAAACAAAATCCAGGCGACACTAGATTTATTAGAATTTGGCCGATTTTATTATTAAATGTGGTCTGAATTGGAAGAGACTGGCGAATTTAAGATTAAGATCTAAGTAAGACTTATTTCCTGAACTGTATTGGCAAAGTTGCGGCAAAGTTGCGCCAATGTATTTTTCTCTCTTTTGTCTTCTTCTTCTTCTTTTAATTGGCCTCCTTACTTGTAAAGAGGATTATTTGACGATCTTTAGAAAAGTTTCTGTCAGTCCAGGGACAAAAGTTACTTTTCCCTACCAATATCAAAATCACTACAAAACTCATTCCTTGCCCTCAAACAAAAGTTATTGCCAAGCGTCCTTTAAAACACAGTGCCTGGTTGCTTTCCCTTGCTCAGACAGACATATATTTTCCAAACTACCCAGATTCTCTGGTTCTTGACACTTATACTAAGTCTCTATATTACTTCCCACCCAGGACAACTATCTGGCAAAAGGTCAAGGTAAATAAATACCTGATGGTAAAGGCTGGGTTAACCACAGAGAACTGCCCAAAAGGTAAAGAATGAAAACCGGCTTCCTTGGAAAGAGAAAGGAAATCTATTAACTGTTGAATAGGTTTCTAATTTAGGAGAGACTTTTTTCTTTCTTTCTTTTTTCCCCTTTAGCTAACTACATGAATACTTTTCGCAGAGCAAGAGAAAGAGACCAGACTTGGCAAGAGATTCCCAAGGATGGAAATCATGAAGGCCAGAATTTCCCTCCCACTCCCTCTCTCAACATCCACTTCCCAGGAAGGAGAAGGCAGCGAGAGACGAAAGGTCCCTCAACTTAAGGACAACTACTGATGACCCTTCGCCTTCTGCAGGAAGTGGGGAGGAGGGCGAACTGGGGGGTCACCGAGGGCTCTCCAACGACTTTCCCAGCCCAGTACCCCCGCGATCCTTCAGCCCCCGGCTGGGCCCGCCCCGCTCACCGGTACCAGGCAAGGCCCTTGTCGTAGCTGCGGTCGAAGAAGTGGGGCTCGGCGCCCACGGCGCGCACGTCGGGGTGCACGCGCAGGAACTCCAGCAGCGCCCGCGTGCCGCCCTTCTTCACGCCGATGATGATGGCCTGCGGCAGCTGCTTGCTGCCTTCGTCCAGGAGCAGCGCCAGGGTCCCCGGCGGGGCCTCGGCCACGCTGCTTCCCGCCCCGGAGCCGCCGGGACCCCCGGCCAGGCCAGGGGACTCCTCTTCCCAGGCCGCCTCCTCGCCGTCGCCGCGCGGCGCGGGCGGCCGACGCCTCCGCCACTGCTGCAGTTGCAGGAGGCGCTTTCTCTGTGCCGCCGCCGGCCACACCGCCAGCTCCCGTGGGCCTCCGGCTAGGACACCGCGACCCGGGGCCCCTGCCTCCTCCCCGCCGCCGGACAGCCCTACGACGGGGCCGGACAGGGTCTGGCAGCGCTCGGCCAGGCAGTAGAAGACGTACAGGGACGTGAGCAGGGAGCAGAGCACCAGCAAGAACTTCCGGAAGATGCTGCGGGACAGCGGCTCTGCAGAGGTGGGGAGGGCGCCGGCCGGGCCCGGAGGGGCCATCCTAGCCGGAGGCGACTTCGGGCAACGCGCGGGCCATGCTAGGCCGGGACCCCGCCAGGTGTCAGAGCATCCCCCCGGCGGGCCCGCGCGCTGGACGGAGGCCACATCGCCGTGCGCCCCTGCGGCTGTGCCAACTGCCCCCGGAGGCGGCGGCCGGGGCTGCGGGGGGAAACGGAGCCCCGGGGGCCCCTCGCAGGATCCCTGCCTCCAGCCGAGGGGACGGGAAGGGGAGCGCAGTGCCGTGCTTAAGAAACCATCGTCTTAGACTCGCTCAAGTCCTGAGCTTGGGGAAGCGCTCTGCGCCCGGGTTCCCCCAAGAGTCGCCGGAATCGGGGTCTTGGTGGCGGTGGCGAAAGCGTGCGTCTCAGACCGGCCCCGAGAGGCCTCTCGGTGCGGATCTCCGCTCAGCGAAGCTGCATCCCTTGCTGGGTCCCGGGTAGGGGACGGGCGGCGGCGGGGCCTGTGTGCTCAGTGCGCCCCAGACAGCGGCGAGCGACAGTGCTCTCCAACCCCGGCTTCCTTTGGCCCCCTTGCCCGCCTGGGCGCGTTCTCTCCGCCCGGACTCCGCTTCTTTCGGCCACGGAGCGAGGTTCCCCCCGAGTCCCTCCGCCCGAGCGGGAGCCAGAGGCCTGTACCAAGCCGTCCGCCCTTCTCCGTGCGCGCCGAGCTGCTCCAAACTGCTCTCGGACCCCACCTGTGAGCCGCGTGGCGGGGCTGGGCTGCGCGGGACCTGTCAGCGGTCCCCGCCACTGTGCTCGCAGGAGCTCACCGACTGCCTCCCGGGACGCCGCCGCCGCCGCCACACGTGGGACGCCGAGGGCAGCAAACTTGCCAGTGACGTCAACGGCCCGGGCCGGACCAGCCCCCGGACAAGAGCGGCGGGGTGCGGACCCGCGGCCGGGCGGGGCCAGACGGGCGGGGTGCGATGGAGAAAAGGTGGCGCGGGCTCGGCAGCGGCCGCCTAATGGCACTGGAGAGGGCGGGGGCGGCAGGGGCAACGCCCCTTCCCCAAGGTGCCCCTTTCCTTCGGGCGGCTTCGCCCCCTTCCAGTGGAGCTCCTGGCTGCAGCGGCTCCGGGTTTGCCTGAGTGACAGCTAAGGCCAGCCGGATCCCTGGGGCCTGACTTCCACTCCAGAAGCCACTGGCTTGGGGAGGGCCTCCAGAGCTCTCCACAGCGACTCAGCCCTCCGCAGCCCTGACCCTCTCCAGGTTCCCCGCGCTCTGCTCCTCTCTCGGCACCGTTGCCCTATCCTTCCCCATCCCACCCCTTTCCACCGCCTGGAACCTACTCCCTGTCCCCTTGGAAGTTCTGTTTGCAGCAGTTCCCAGTACTGCGCTGCACGCCACGCCCCCGTTTGCCTGGAGCAAACCGAATTCTCTGCAGCAGTTTCCACTTCTATCTACTCAACGTCTGCTGCGGGCCTTTGAGCAGAGCTCTTTCTCCCATCAGCTTTTTGTTTGTTTGTTTGTTTACTTTTCTTCTTTCGATTGTTTTCCCTTGGATTTGTATGAGATTATCCAGTCCTCCAGGGCCTACAAAGGAACAATCTCTCAGGAAAAAAGTCAATGCATAAATCAAAGGCAAAATTAAAATTAAAAAAAAAAATGCAGCTCCGATTCCAACTCCCTATGCCCAATTTTTAATGTAATGTCTATTTTCTTAATGTTTGTACTTGTGTGTGTGTATGTGTGCGTGTGTGCGCGCGCGCACGCTGGCAAAGGGGTTAAATGTCTTTTCATAAACTGCGGTTTCCTCTTTCCCTTGCCTTCCCTGACCCTATATCCTCTTTGTGCGCTCCCCGGAGAGCAGGTCAGGAAGGGATACAAACCGCCTTGCTGTCTAATGGAGGGAGGTTGGCCCGTGGAACCTGCGTGAGGTCGTTTTTTGTTCCAATCCTATTTGTTCCTTATTTCTTGGCTTCCTAGCCTCCACGGGATGCCTCACTATATGGACGACAGCGTGGCAGCTTCCTACCAGCCCCTGCAGCTTTCTGGGACCACTGAGGGTGCCAACAAGGGCCCACCGTAGGCTCAAGGTCCACGGTGCAGGAAACTCACCAGGCATTTCTGCGTCTCCATGCAGGAACTTTGCAGCCTTTGGGTGCTCTATTTGACCATGGAAGTGGAAGCCAGTTTTACTTTTTCAGCTTCCAAGGGGGACCTAGTGGTTCTAACTCTGGGCTTGCTAGATAAGTACTCAGTGCTGGATATGGTTTTATGTTTATGAACTACCAATCCCAACTGATTCTATAACCAGTGAAGAGCTTTTTAGATTCTGATGCCATAAAGCACTGGGTGTTTACGAGGATGAACAGGCCCTGCCAAGCTTTAATGTCCCTTTGTGTTCTAAAATTAGGTATTGACAAACCAGTTGCGATCTAATGTTAACTTAAGCTTTCCTATACTTTAAAACTGTTCCCTAAGTATTTCAGTCAGATTTGCAGAAGACAACAAAACAAAGACCATTTTAAAGATGTTGTGAAGGCATGCAATCCTGTGAATACTTATAAACATGCTCCAGTTTCCTCAACTGGAAAATGATGGACTCCAAGTTCCCTTCTAGCTCCAGCATGACATCATAGTATGTGTTTGGTCTTTCACTTTCTGAGCACAGGTGTTTCCTTTATGTGAGTATTAAAGACTTGCTCAATGTAGGAGACACGGTTCTCACCATCACTCGCATGATATGTAGGACAGCTCTGCACATTAGAAGCAAAATGTGAGCCGCAAATAAAAGCTTTATGAGTCATTGATAATTTCTAGTATTTTTTTTTTTGAAATGGGGTCTCACTGTCATCCAGGCTGGAGTGCAGTGGCACAATCTTGGCTCACTGCAACCTCTGCACCCTGGGGCTCAAGTGATCTTCACACCTTAGCCTTCCGAGTAGCTAGGACTACAGGGGTATGCCACCACACCTAGCTATTTTTATTATTGTTGTTTTTTTGTACGGATGTCATTTCGCCATGTTGCTCAGGCTAATTTCTAGTAAATTTTAGTACCTTAAAAAAGGGGCTGGGCATGGTGGCTCATGCCTGTAATCCCAGCACTTTGAGAGGCCAAGGCGGGCGGATCACAAGGTCAGGAGTTTGAGACCAGTCTGACCAACATGGTGAAACCCCATCTCTATTAAAAATACAAAAATTAGCTGGGCGTGGTGACGCACACCTGTAATCCCAGGTACTTAAGAAGCTGAGGCAGGAGAATTGCTTGAACCTGGGAGGCGGAGATCGCAGTAAGTTGAGATCTCGCCACTGCACCCCAGCCTAGGTGACAAAGCGAGACTCCGTCTCAAAAAAAAAAAAAAAAAAAAAATAGAAGCAGACAAAGTTATCTTTTCATAATATATCCCGTGCATCCAAAAATGTGACAGTAACATATAGTCAATATAACAATGATTGAAGTCATATATGTTCTTTCTTTTCATACCGAGTTCTTTGGACTCCAGTGTGAATCTTTCACTTCTCACACTTCTCAGTTGGGTGCAGCCACATTTCAAATGCTCAATACCCCCATGTGGCTGCTGACCACCCTAGTAAACAGCACAAATGGGGATGTTGTCTTGGTGGGAGGGGTGAATCTGTCAGGGTCTCAACAGCAATCAGGCAGCACATTCAAATTAGGATAATGCATGGATGGTTTATTTACAAAAGATCTGTTTATAAAGGACTAGAAAAGTCAGCAACTCTCAGCCAGTAGCACTGGCGCTGTCACTACCCTTATGCCGGAAAGAATGAGGGAAAGGAAGGGCTACCAAGACCTAGAGGGAAAAAGTCCATAGAAGTCCTTGAGAGTGGCAGCAAGTTTAGTGGTGACACGTGTGTAGAAAAACAAGGCTAGTGCACAATCAAGAGCAGATCCTGAGGATCTGTACAATTTTCTTGACAGGCTACACTTGTGGGACATCTGTGGAGACTGACAAGGCCGCTTTGCATTTCTAGAAAGCTCTCCTACATAGTGTCAAGTAAGGAGAGCAGGATTCCAGTTGAGTGACCAATTTCTATTAGAAGAGAGCAAACATGACAATCAATTATTAGCTAGAAATTAGAGCGAGATTTGGTAGAGATGGTAGATTTCAAACTGGGTCTTGAAGAACTGGGGGGCCAGGAGGGGACACTGAGTCACAAGGGATAAGCACCACTCAAGAGGCAATCAATATTTGTTGAATGATTAACTACAATCAAATCTTCATTTATCCCTACTTTAGTGTTAAGAAAGTGTTTTTCCTTTTAATATGTTAAAAAAAAATAGATGGCTTAGATACCCATAATGGAGGATAGTTAAATCTATTCTATAGGGTGTATGCAGTGGTTTTTTTAAAAATTCAGTCAATGTGTGTGCAATGATAGGGAGAAAGAAAAGAAAGTGCTTCTGTCCATTAACTTAAAAAAGTTTCCTAGAAGCAGACATTTGATTTTTTGCAGCCTCTGGGGCTTGTCTCACATATCAATAATAATACACCTGTTATTGTACTGGGGCATGTCTTAGCCTTCTACATTGTAGCCTCTGTTTTCTGACCTACCCACTCGTATGGTTCCTGTGGGTTACACCCAATTCCTGAGAACGAAGTTACCAAATAAGAAGTCATGTTCTTGTTTTTTGAGATGGAGTCTCGCTCTGTTGCCAGGCTGGAGCACAGTGGCACGATCTTGGCTCACTGCAACCTCTGCTCCTGAGTTCAAGCGATTCTCTTCCCTCAGCTTCCCAAGTAGCTGGGACTGCAGGTGCCTGCCGCCATGCCCAGCTAATATTTTGTATTTTTAGTAGAGACGGGGTTTCACTGTGTTAGCCAGGATGGTCTCGATCTTCTGACCTCATGATCCACCCACCTCAGCCTCCCAAAGTGCTGGGATTACAGGCGTGAGCCAGCGCACATGGCCATCATGTTCTCTTTTTCATAGCATTGTCAACCAATATTTTCGCCTCCATCATTTCTGTCTCTCAAGAATTGTATCAGGATTTTGCTGCCAGAAACCACCTTGAAGACCAAAAGAAAAAAAAAAGAGAAAAGAAGACTGAAGTCAATAAATTACTAAAGAGCCTTGCAAAATTGCCCCTGTTCACCTCAAAAGGTATGTTAACAAACATGGCAAAGTGTAGGGCCATAGTTAGGATGTGCATATTATACCCACCTTAAGGTATATGTTTTATATTTTTATATATTTTATTTTACTCTTTATTATTCACGAATGGAAACCATTTGCTTCTCTGAAATTATTTTAATCACATTCCAGGATGTCATCCACATGGTAGTCATTGCAGATTTGTAATTTATAAAGAAGAAGAGTACCTTGATCTAATTTGCACTGCGGTGTCAAGTGGACTCACATAGATTCTAGCGCTCTCCCGACAAAATTTGCCCCAGACATGTGCTAGGCCTGGGGAAGAGTGATTTCTGCTATGTATGTTGAGAGGCAGATGAGAGTTAGGGAGCCATGGCAGTGAACAGCTCTAATTTTTCTCTCCCCATCTTCTAGCAATAGCACCCAGATTTTCCTCAGGACAAACACTCTTCCCTGAACTCGCATCACAAAATCCCAATAAAGCCAGCCTCAGCCCTTGGTTTTAGTTGTCTAAGTAGCCCACCTTCGTTCCAGAGGGTTGGTTTAAAAGATGCAGGTAAATCAAGCCGGGCTCAGAGGTTCAACTCTGGGACTTGGCTGCAATTACCGAAAAAGATGTGCTGAGATTACAGGCGGTGGCTCATGCCTGTAATCCCAGCTCTTTGGGAGGCTGAGACAAGCAGATCACAAGGTCAGAAGTTCAAGACCAGCCTGGCCACTATGGTGAAACCCCAGCTCTACTAAAAATACAAAAAATTAACCGGGCGTGGTGGCGCGCCCCTGTAGTCCCAGCTACTCGGGAGGCTGAGGCAAAAGAGTCACTTAAACCAGGGAGGCGGACTTTGCAGTGAGCCAAGATCCAGCCACTACAGTCCCAGCTACTAGGGAGGCTGAGGCAGAAGAATCTCTTAAACCGGGGAGGCAGAGGTTGCAGTGAGCCGAGATCAGGTCACTGCACTTCAGCCTGGGTGGCAAAGCAAGACTCCATCTCAAAAAACAAACAAAAAAAAGATGTGCTCTTCTCCTCGGGCTGCTGGTCTGGCAGGATGTAAGCCTGAGCTGCTGGTTACCATGTTTTCCTCTCTCGTGCAATCAACACAGGAATGCAGAGGCAAGCAAGGAAGAGAGAGATTCCAGGAAACATCAGCTGAGGCACTGGTTTCATCTCTACCCTGGAGCTTGTAGTTACCTCCACTGATAAATTTTTTTGTTGTTGTTTTCAAGATTCATTGGGATGCTAGAGTATCAGGTCTCTCTCGATTTCATCAGATGTCGTTTTCTCTCTCTCTTTTTTTTTTTTTTCTTGAGACAGGTTCTCACTCTGTTGCCCTGGCTGCAGTGCAGTGGTGCCGTCTCAGCTCACTGCAGGCTCCGTCTTCCAGGCTGTAACAATCCTCCTCCCTCAGCCTCCCGGGTAGCTGGGACTGCAGGCATGTGCCACCAGGCCTGGCAAATTTTTGCAGTTTTGCAGAGATGGTGCTTCACCATGTTGCCCAACTCCTGGACTCAAGCAATCCTCTCACCTTGGCTTCCCAAAGTGCTGGGATCACAGGCATAAGCCACCATGCCCAGCCCAAATTCAGTTTTCTATTCTGCCCTACAAGCTTCCTTGCCTGCCTGGCCAGACATTTTCACCAGTGATATTTTCGATTACCCCAGCCTGTGCCGCTCCGTGCCTACCAGCTGAAATCTACCAGGACTCACCTGCTCTCACCTACATGACTGCACCTGTTCTCCTGTCTCCAAAACACCAGCCAGGCCTGAACTGAGGCCACCTAGCCTGACTCCAGAGAGCCTGCTCAGCTGGAATGAACTATTTCTGACCTTTTAAACAGCCATGTTTATTTACTCTAATAGGGGTTTAACACATTTACTAGATTATTGACTATAAAACAGGAGTGTTCGCTTTTGAAGTCTAATTGATTATTCTAATATAACAAATATACCTGTTACTTTGGATTTTATGTGCAAATCCTTCCAATATAGTTTTCTAAAGCTTTATTGTTCACGAATGAAAACCATTTGCTTCTCTGAACTTATTTTAATCACAACAATATTAGGAGAAAAAAAGACTGATTCAGACTTGTTTGGGATAGAAAGCTACCTGGTACCAAAATCTTGGATTTGTTTAGAGTCAAAGCACATAAAAATAAAGAAGCAAACAAACAAAAAATAAAATTAAAAACAGGACCTCAGGATCTTCAGCCCTCAAATTCAAGTGCCTGATTTCTTATTCTCAATTCCAGGAATAATGAAGTTAGCATTTTAGAAAATTGCTTTGAAGGCTGTGTTCTGAATGGCTTGGGAAATCTTGAAGTAGATAAACGTAGTAGAGAAGCTATCGTTAGGTACCAGTCACGAAATCATATCAGCCCTATGCTGTCTGCAGAGGGTACAAATAGAAACATCTACAATAGTTTACAAAGAAGGAGGCAGAAAACTCTGGGATGGGGCAGATAAAGCAGGTGAAAGAAAAGCAAAAATCAAAAGTCACTCCAAGTATTGCCATTGAATGGTTCCTTCCCAGTTGGCTGTATGTTTATTCACTGGCTGGTTTTGCCGCCTGTCTTTGCAGTCAGGCATGCTGATGCCCTACTCTAAACTGACTTGGGCGTGAGCCGGAGAGGTAGCCCTGAGTAGGCAACAGACAAGAGAGCAAACAGGGACAGAGGCTGGGTCAAGTCACTTTTAGAATTGAAAGTATAGCTTTGGTCACAAGTCGACTCTCACCGCGGGACAAAGAAGGCCTGAAGTGAGGTCACGGTGACTATTTCCATTGCTGTCTATATCGTATACAATTCTTACTAAGTATCTCATGTTGGGGGCAAAATTGGTTTCTCAGTCTCAGGTGAGATGATAATTAAAGATCTGTCAATTGCTCAACTGTGAGTTATTACTGAGAGTGCGTTCAAATAAAACCAGAGATCACCAAAAATTTCCAAATAAGTGAAATTTAAATAGAGCCTTGCAGCAGTAAGATTTCTGCAGATGAATACGAGCAACATGGGTGTCCCAGATTGAGAAACAAAACAAATGACAATTACTACCAATGGTAAGAATAGCTCTTATCAATGTTAGTGAGCAAAACTCTTTGTAGTTTAGACCAGAGGCATGTTGAGGAAGGGAAATGGAACAAAGGCTGATCTTCACTGAAGGTTGGGCACTGCACTCAGCACCACTGTTTTCCTAGCAGGTCTTTCTCTGAGCGGATGCTCGGGTTTTTTTCTTGTCATTTCCAGTTTTGAAGAGGCCAGCATTTCCCCAGGTATAATCTTCACCCTGAAAAATGTTCCATAAAAATACCATGCTATGATGAAATAAATGTGGGAGACCATATCCCCTCTTGAACGTTCCTGATAAACATTAGCATATTATAGTCTCTGAGATGATGTTGCAGTGAAGATACTACTTAAATTCTGCTGAATTCAGTGCTTTCCAGGCTATTAGGACAGTGGGCTCTCTTTATTCATGCCATATCTGGTAACATTGATCATCCTAAGCTTTATAGGGATTGCTGTTATCAGGAACCTCGGAGGATGAATGTTTTGTGAACATACTGGGGCCTCAGCTGCATATAGTGAGGTCCTGGTTTACTTTGAGACCAGGTGGGGGGATATTTCACCAAATATCTGTAATTTTCTTTGTTCTGTTATTTCTCGGAGGACCCACTTTCCCCAAGGGATAGGGGTTTAACTAAGGTCCTGACAAATGGCAATTTTCATGACTTATTGATTTGGCCAAAAATAATTGAAAAGGTTTATAATTACATAGAGATCACCTCATGCTTCTTGCTGGTACCCTGAGTCAATTCTTTCATATTCTGTGATATACACAAGAAATGGATACAGGTTTTGAAATGTACCTCATTAAAAAATAAACTAGTGTGCAAAAAGGCCAAGAGACACGTTTGGGTAGAGCATCCAGGTTGTCAAAATTGGGTGCAATAAAAACAAAGCATCAGAAGAAAGACGAACTCATAGCTGGAAAATGAGGCATGTTGAAATAAGTAACATATTGCTAAAAGTTGATTCAATGAGGTGACGTGGTTATTTTATTTGTTCTCTTCTCAATTGATTTTCTGAAAGTAGAGGACCACACTTTTTGTTTGTTTGTTTTGTTATAATATTGGTACTACTTTATTTTAAAAGTATCATATGATTTTCACAGTAGATTAAAAATTAATCTTTAGGTGATCTTTAGGAGGAGGTGGGCATATATACTGGACCTGAAAAGTAAGAGGAGTTTGAGTTAGTTTCTTGGTTCCCCATCTCTAGTGGAGACTTAAAAGCATTCCTTGTGTTGCAGGAGAGGGAGGTAAGTTAGGGGGAAAGTGAGAGTGAAATGTTGCTGATTCCTAAGTAAGAATCATAAAGCCACAAGTCCCTGAGGGAGGGCCCTGAGGGAGGGCCCAGGGAAGGGGTGAGTCTCAAAGAGCTCCAAAGAGGCATGTAGCGCCTCCAACAACTCTCCAGGGACTTCCAAAACCTCCAAAATGGAAAAGGCACAGAAACAACTAAAAAGTAGCCAGGTCTGGAGAAGCCAGGGTCTCTGGGGCCGATTCAGCTGTGATCGCTATAGAGTGGTGACCAAGGGCCAGATGGCCAGGGTGTGGATAATGGCAGCCAAAGCCAGATTCCCTATAATGTCTTTGCATTCTGTCAGACCATCCAGGAGACTTGGGGGCAAGATCAGAGGAATTGATGAGCTGTGAGGTAGGGATGGGGGAGAGAACCTGAGATTACCCAGAATGGACCAAGAAAAATGGGTCCTGAAAATGGAAATTCAGTTCAATTTTTAAAAAGCACAAGGAAGTTAATTTTTATATACTTCATTGCCCTACTCAATATTTTGTGTCTGCAGCAGTCACTGAAGGAGTTTACCAAATGAGTTTGCTACTGGGAACCTACAAGTTATACCTTAAAAAAATCCATTCACACCACCTTTTTCAACAAATGATTTTTTCTTTTTCCTTTAATTCTAATTATTTTCTACACATACAGATTTTTGAGTCATATGATTAAGCACTCAAAGTGAAAAATTAATTACTGGTAGTTATTATGCATATTTACTTAATCAGAATTAAGTAAAGTTTTAAAGTGTGGATGGTTCAATCTCCTATAGTCTAAACAGCTATTATTTATTCAAGTTAATAAACATTTACAGAGCTTTTAAGAATTGATATGCCTTCAAGTCAGGGATATCTTCTACCCTCATTGCCAAAATAATCTCCTCGTCGTTGCTTTCTGGAATACCGACTGAAGACTGGTACACATCATACACAAGTATCCAGACACACATTAACATGAATTGTCTGTTATTTACTGCAAGAAGTTTGAATTGATTATTCTCTTAGGACCCATCTCATTTCCCCTACTACTAACTGATTATTTTTAAGTAGAAAAAAAAATGATGAATACAGCTGAGCCTGAATATTAACTAGAATTAGAATAATCATTGCAGGTGCGCTTCAGGATATTTAATATTCCACTTAAGCGAATTTCACCTTGAGCAAGTTAGTTCATAAAGCACATAAAACCCCTGGAGATGGTAGAATATGAATGACATTTTGGAGATGATGGAAAACATTCCATTACCTGCAAAATCGCAAAAAGGGTTGGTGCACAGTTGGGTAACGAAAAGGAAGCAGACAATGGCTATCAAGAGGAGAACGTTTATATCCTGTGTCCCGTGAGGTTTCCTTTCCAGATCAGATATGGGCTCAGGTTCTTACAGTACTATTTGCAACGTGCTTCCCTTTACTGCTGCCTCCTCCATTGGAGACAAAAGTCCAAAGGATGTCAACCCCAAATCAACAATGTCCATCTCCTCTCTTGCTTTGTCTAATAGTTCTTTTCAAGTTGTGCTGAAAGTTCTGGGACAGAATGATGACATTGTTCTATTGTTTTTAAATGAAAATGCATCTAGAACAACAGTTAAAGAAATGCACATTTTTAGTTATCATTTTCTATACAATAATATAGCTTTTCCAGGCATATTGCTAAGCAACTATAAGTGGAAGATTAAGTACTGTATTCACTTCCTAGAACTGCTGTGACAAATTACCAAAAAACAGGTGGGTTAAAACAATAGAAATTGATTTTCTCTTAACTCTGCAGACTAAAAGTCCAAAATCAAGGTGCTGACAGGGCATGTTGCCTCTGAAACTCTAGCGCAGGATAGTTCCTTGCCTGTTCCTTGCTGTCTAGCTTCTAGTGCCTACTGGCATCCCTTGATGTCTCTGGCTTGTAGATGCATTACTTCAATTTTTGCATATGGCCATCTTCCCGTTTTGTGTGTCTGTATCTGTGTCTCTTCTACTAAGAACACAGGTGGTTGGATTTAAGGCCCACCCTAATCCAGTGTGACCTCTTAATTTAAATCTGAATTTGCGAAGACTCTTTCCAAATAAAGTCACGTTCACAGGTACTAAGGGCTAGGACTTAAATGAATCTTTTGGGAGGACCCAACTCGAGCCACATCATACACGTCTATGCAATTAAAAATAATAGCTAATTAACAATGCAATAATTAGTCACTATAATTAATAATAATAGCTAATATTTTCTAGCTTTTACTATGTGTCAGGCACTGTGTCAAGGGTCTTGTAACCATTATCTCATTCAGTCTTCCCGGGGCCCCCTTGAGTGTAAGTTGTATTAGCCCCATTTGGCAGCTGGGGAAATTGAGGTCCAAAGACGATGAGCAAACATGCCAGAAGTTGCACCAGCTGGTAAGTGGCATGATCAAGCTCTGTCGCATCTCTGCCTAACTCCAGTGCAAATATTAATACTTAGGCTACTTTCACGACTTACTCTTAAAAGGTACTCTTATTGGGCCAGGCATAGTGGCTCATGTCTTGTAATGCCAGCACTTCGGGAGGCCAAGGCAGATGGATCACCTGAGGTCGGGAGTTTGAGATCAGCCTGACCAACATGGAGAAACCCTGTCTCTACTAAAAATACAAAATTAGCCGGTTGTGGTGGCGCATGCCTGTCATCCAAGCTACTCAGGAGGCTGAGGCAGGAGAATCGCTTGAATCCAGGAGGAGGAGGTTGTGGTGAGCCAAGATGGTGCCATTGCACCCCAGCCTGGGCAACAAGAGCGTGGGGGAGGGCAAGGTACTCTTATTTTATCTCAGACTAAAACACACTTTTCTGCAGTTCCTTGTTCTGTCTCATTCACACTTTTAGGACTAATAGAAACATCCTCAAAATGTTGAAACTCCCCAAAGTTTTCTTCTCCCAGAGCTTCTGCTCATTCTAACTTTTGTCATTTCCTAGAACAGATCTATAGTTGATTTTCTTGCAAACTTGACCACTTTTGATAATTCCTGGAGAGAGAGATTGATTTTGCCAGTGTTACTACTCTGAAGGTATCTTTTATTTGCTATCCAAAAAAGGGAGCATTTTATAGCCTCATCTCTTTAACACCCTGCACTTTAACTGTTGGAATTATATTACCTGGGGCTATGAAGATAATGCTTAACTTTACTAATTAAACACTAAAAGCTCACATTCACCTCTAAGCTTTTTACAGCTTGACCTCTGACACAAGCCACAGTCTTTTAAAGAACTTAGAATAAAATCCCAGACTATCTAAGAATACAACTTTTCAAGACTCATTTAGGGCCGAGTTCTGTGGCTCATGCTTGTAATTCCAGTACTTTGGGAGGCCAAGACAGGAGGATCACATGGACCCAGGAGTTTGAAAACAGTTTGGACAACATAGTGAGACCCTGACTCTACCAATTTTTCTTTTTTTAGGATTCCAATGAACTATGATTGTGCCATTGCACCCTTGGCTGGTTGACAAAGCAAGACCCTGTCTCAAAAAAAAAAAAAAAAATCACAAAACCCAATTTACAAAGGGCAAAATGCATTTTTTAGACATGGTTACATAGTCCTTATTTTGCTTGCATATGATTAGATCTCTTTGGGAATAGGCAGATAAATTCAAGCTAGTGAATTAAATAGCCTAAGGAAAAAAGCAAGATTAGGGAGACTTACTGAGAAAGCGATTCTGAGTAAAATTTTTTACCTAATCCATTTCTCTATTTGTTGTAAGGTAACAATCTCACCACTCCCCCCATCAGTTTTTTTTTTTTCCCCGAATAATGAGCTAATTTTCCTGATACCTAGTCTTTCCTTGCTGACTTGAAGTGATGCATTTATCTTATGTTTAATTTGACACATGCCTGAATCCTGAGACATTTCATTTTGTTCCATTAATCTGTCATTATAATCAGAACCATATATTATTATGGTATTATACAATATTGTCTTATGACTCCAAACCCTAAACTACCATCTATGGACTAAGTGTATCTCCCTCAAGTTCCTATGTTAAAGCTCTCATTTCTAATGTGCTGGTATTTGGAGATGGGGCCCTGATGAGGTCATGAGGTTAGAGCCCTCATGAATGAGATTAATGCCCTTATTAGAAGAAACATAAGAAAGATGATTTTTGCCTCCACCATGTGAAGGCACAGCAAGAAACAAGGAAGACAGCTCTTACCAGAACCTAACCATGCTACCTTCCAGCTTCTGGAACTGTGAAAAATAAATGTTAGTTGTTTAAGCTCCAACTGAGACACTGGCATTCCAAAATGTCTCAGCTATCTTTATGTATTTATTTTCCTAGAAATTTTAGATTTATAAGATCAATTACCCCCTCATACTTATATTTTTATTAAACTTTTATTACATTTATATATTTTATTACATTAACTTTTATTACATTTATATATTGCTTAAAGGGATTCACATATTCATAATGTAATTCCTTCCAAGAACATGGCATACCTTTTTTTGCCTCATTCAATTACCCTATTTCATCCCACAGGAAAAATTTTTCTACAGCTTCATAAAATTTCTGCATCATTCATTACGGTTATTTGTAAGTCATTTAGGTATATAATTGTTTTGTGAATAAATCTTTTCTCTATAATATTTTTTATAATGTTTCACTTTTATATAAATAAGCTATTAACTTTTTCACGTATGTATTCAATAACTTCCAACTTTACCAGGCCCTTCTATTTGTTTCAATGGTTTCCTGTAGACAATTATCTAATCTATAGATGATGACAATTTTAAATCTTCTTTCCAAAAAGTCTAACTCATTCATTTTTTGATCATGTTGCACTGGTTACAAGTATAAGAAGAGTGTCAAATGACAGTAAAATAGCAAGTATCCTTCTTATGTTTATATTGATAATGAGGATGTTTCCATAGTCGGATCTTTAGGAATCAATTTGGTTTAATGTCAAAGTGATAATAATAATTGTATCGTAGTACATCACCATACCTGGTAATGTGGTACGATTATTATTATCATTTTGCTATTGTATGTGTTTTGCTATTCTGCGTGCTTTGCTAGGATATTATTTGGGGCGTTTGCATCTATATTCATTCAAAAGGTTGGGCTTTTGTTGTATCCAGTTTTTGCCAGGTATATTTTAATGATTAAGCCAAATTTCTAAAATGGCATAAAAACTTTATTTTTTTGTTGTTGTTTACATTTTTTCTGTTTTTCCAAGAAGAATAGAAATTACTTGTGGATTATATATTTCTTGAGGATAATAAAAATTATTCAAAAATCAATTCATGTCTGGACCCTTAATTGGCAATGAAATTATTTTTCATGGCTATTTTATTAAGATTTCCTACCATTTCTTGAATGAGTAATTATTCCTTAAAAGCATTCATGAGACGTCAGAACAAGATGGCGAACTGAGCACATTCCTCCATGTTCTCACCCCCTGGAAGTGAATCTGTTAGTTTATGTGTGTGGGGGGAAGAAAAATAGTAAGAAGTAGACTAGAAATGTTGTGGAATGCATGAAAGTAAGATGGTGCATAGATAAGGTATATGGAGCCAACTGTCTGTCCAAATAAAACAGGAGAAGCCATTACAGAAATGAGAGTGATCCTATGTAATTACAATGCCACAATCAAGGGGTGGGTTCAAAACACAGAGGGGCCCTTCTTCAGGGTGCCACCCTCTCCCCCACCCTCTCACCTGCAGTGTGTGATCCTGTGGCCCGAAAGTGGAAAGACCCTCACACGTTCTGGTCCTCACGGGCCATGCTGGTCAGAGCTCCAACCCTTATCACAGTGACCAAACTACATAGAGAAAGAGAGGCATGAAAACAAGGACTCTTACAAGACTTGCCAAATGTTAGGCTGAACAAGTGAAGTAGCCATTTTTCTGGATTACAAAAGAGTTAGACATCAGTAATGGCATTTGGTTCCACCTTATTTGAACCAATGGGAAAGGTCAATACTTAATTGGATTAAAAGAAGAAACACCTGGAGATGAAACAGCTAACAGAGAAAACAACAGCCAAAACACTTTCAATAAGTAAAATTAATATCAGAGAGGATCAAGAGATTATTATACTCCTAGAAAACAGGTAGACATCAACCTTAAGACTGAAATTTCTACGCAAAAAAATCTCTTTCCCAATAAAGGAATGAGACTGAACATGAAGAAAGAATTTATGGCCAGGCCTGGTGGCTCATGTCCGTAATCCCCGCACTTTGGGAGGCGGAGATGGGCAGATCACGAAGTCAAGAGATCAAGACCGTCCTGGCCAACACGGTGAAATCCTGTCTTTAAAAAAAAGAAAGAATTTACCTCTATCCCATTTAAAAATCCGTGCATTAAAATAAAAAGAAAAGAGAGGAATCTAATTTAATTAGAACAGAGCTGGGAAACAAGGCTTAATTCTGCTCTGTGCCTTCTGGAAAATTGATATAATCTTGACAATCGTTACTAACATTCTCAAGCCTAGAGAGATAAAAACAGAGAGATCATCTTTATTTTTCATTCTGCTGACCAATGAGTTGTAGAAATTGCTGCTGGGAGTGGTGAAATGCATGAAATGAGTTTGTGACTAGGTGGCCCCACATACCGGCAGAGTGAAAACATGGATGATAGAAATGTTTTCAAAGACAAGCAGAAAATAGAAAATCCAAAAGAGTTATGGGAAAAGAACATTTGTGTTGACTTCTAGGAAGGCAATTTGCCACCGTCTATAGAAATAGAAATGATAAATACCTCCAGAACTTTATGCTAAAGAAATACTTGGACTTGTGTTCAAAGGCGTTTATACAGAGATGCTCAATTTCCATGTTGTTTGTAACAGCAAAATTGATGATATCCTAAATATCCATCAATAGAGGGATGGTTAAATAAATTAAAAGGCAGCCTTCCTGGGAAACACTTGGAGGGTATCAAATTGGATGAGTTAAACCCATGTGTCATTAACTGGGTTTTTCATCAACAAATTTGTTTAAATGAAAAAGCAAGCTCCAGAGCAGTACAGACAGAATAATCTCAGATGTAGATTTTTCCCATCTGACATGGAAATCATATAGATGTTTCAGTGGGGAAAAAGAACACTCAATCCTTGACGGTGGTCTTCTTTAAGAAGTAGAGGAAGAGGGAAAGAACATGGGAAAAAGGGCATTCTTATTTTGCTATACTTAATTGTTTTCTTTCTATAACAACAATGTTTTATTAACATAATAGTTACTTAATAAATGTTAAAAATAATGCTAAAATTATATTTGTCAAATAGTATGTGTACCCAATTCTAATTTTTAAAAATATCATATCTATTTGTCATTATTTTAATTCTCACTTAGTAATTTGCTTTTCAGCTTTATTATTAAGCTTGCCAGAGTTACACATACTTATTTATTTTGTTCACAAAAGCAGCTGACAAATATATCCATCATTTCCTATTTTCCAATTCATTGATTTTTTTGACTTGTAACTTTGTTATTTGCTTTCATTTTTTCTTAGATTCATCTTGTTGTGCTGTTTTAGAATACTGAGCAGGAACAAAGATCATATTTTATTTATTTTGAATTTTTCTTGTTTGGTGATGGAAGTGTTGGGATTATAAGTTTTTATCTGAATGGAACGTTGCACATATCTCAAAGGTTTTCTGTGTGTTGCTTGTATCTAATTAACACTAATAGATTACTTGCTATGGTGCCAGGCACTATGCAGTGAAACTTACTTATATATAACATCCCATTTAATCATCATAACAGTTCTAAGAAGTAGGAACTCTCTTGTCACATTTTACTTGTGAGAGAAGAGAAGCAAGTCTTTGGGTAACCAACACACCCCCATTCTTAGTCCATGTGTTTTGGGAAATGTGGCTCGTGCCTGACCAGAGGGGTGAGTGGACACACGAGGCAAGACTAACTCTTTCTTGGCCACAGTGATCGGTTCAGGACAAGGCAAGTGGCCCACACTCAGCCAGTTGGAGTCTTAAAACCTCTGCTAGAATGCTCCAGAAAAAAGAAAAAAAAATACTCTTTTTCATGGAATCTCTAGCTATAAAACAAAATAAAACAGAGAAATCTTTCCTCATTTTGGATAAAGTTTGCCCGAGATTGAAGACAATACAAGGCTACCTGTAGTGATTTCTGGAGAAAATGAGACATATTCCTAATATCATCTGAGCACTTACAGCAAAATGTACCTGAAGTCAGAATGAGCCCTTGAATTTTCTGGTGATAGAAGTCAATAAATGCCCCCCCTCCTTGATTAAGCTAATTGAAACGATTTTCTGTCACTTAGAATCAAAACAGTTCTTGCAGAGTTAAATCCTCTAGATCCCATAATTATTTTTTGAATCCAAAGTATGACCACAGGTAATCTAATACCAAAGCCCATGCTCATAAGCATAAAACTCTGTTGTCTTTATGTATTCATTTTCTATTTTTCCATTTATTTATTTATTCACTCATTCATTTATTCATCAAGTACATATGAAATTAGATAAATATAGACTTGATCATTTATTGTCTTAAATATTGAGGGAATTTGAATAGGAGTAATATATGATTTACTTCTTATTGAAAAGATTACTCTAGTGATGCATACAGAATGAACTTTAAAGGCACAAGAGAAGGAGTAAGAATGTCAGTGAAGAGCCTATAGCTTTCTGGGAGAGAAGCTACAGTGTTATTGATGAAGACACTGATAAGAGGGGATATTTGACATATATTTTGGAGGTAGAGCAAATGAATCTGGTGACAGATGCAATGTGGGGTGTCAGAAAAAGGGAAATATCAAAGACAGCTTCCAGGTCTTTGGCCTGAGCAACTCAGAGAATGATTGTGCCATTTAGATAAATATTTAGAGAAACACAGATAGTGCAGAATGGCTAATGAATGGTTCAGGGTGGAATGGCTCAGGAGTAAGAATAAAAAAAATAGAGATTTGGTCATACTAAGTTTGAGATGCTTATTGGATATCTATGCAGAGATGTCAAATAAATATAAATCTGGAGCTCAGAATAAGAACTCAGATTAGAGATTTAAATGTGGGACCCACCAGCTTACTAATCAAATTTATTTATTTATTTATTTTTATTTTGAGATGGAGTCTCCCTCTGTCTCCTAGGCTGGAGTACAGTAGTATAATCTCAGCTCATTGCAACCTCCACCTCCCGGGTTCAAGTGATTCACCTGCCTCAGCCTTTCCAATAGCTGGGACTACATGCATGTGCTACCACACTTGGCTAATTTTGGTATTTTTAGCAGAGATGGGGTTTCACTATGTTGACCAGGCTGGTCTCAAACGCCTGGCCTCAAATGATCCACCTACCTCCGCCTCCCAAAGTACTGGGATTACAGGCATGAGCCACCACACCCAGCCCTGATTGCACTTAACACCGTGGAAATAACTTTAATTTTGTCCTGAGAAGAGAGCATAAAACAGTGTAAGTAGAAGAGTGAAGAGGACCAAGGTCTGAGACCTGGAATATTCCCACATGAAATTAAGAAAAGAAAGTAGAGTTTCTTAGTCCATTCACGCTGCTCTAAGAAAATACCCAAGACTGGTTATTTTATGATGAAGACAACTTTATTTTTTCAGGTTCTGGAGCCTGGAAAGTCCAAGAACAAGGTGCTGTCGAGTCTGGGGAGGGTCTGGTCTGTTTCCAAGACAGCACCACCTTTAATGCTGCAGCCTCCAGAAGGGAGGAGCACTGTGTCCTCACATGGCAAAAAGTGAGAGAAGCAAAAGCAAAGGCCACGTTCTGTGGGGATCCTCTTTCATAAGGGCCTTAATCCCATTTGCAAGGCAGGAGATCTCATGGCTTGATCAGCTCTTAAAAGCCTCACCTTTGAACACAATCACATTGGCAGTACCTGAATTTTAGTGGGGACACACTCAAACCGTAGAATGGAGCTGGAAAAGAAACACAAGAAGAACAGTCAATGGGGTTAGAGGAAATGAGGTGGGGAAAGACTAGTTTCCAGAAGGATCAGCTGTGTCAACTGGGCTCAACAGTGCTATTCACCAAGTAGAATTAGATGTGAGAAATCGAGTTTAGTAAGATATAATTTATTCCTGAGCTTGGCAATAATGGTTTCATTAAATTATTATAGCAAGATCTAGGGAAAGATTCATCTTTTTTTGATGGAAAAGATATATGTGTAGCATATGTGTTTCCTGATGGAAATGCTCTACTTGAGAGGAAGAGCATTCTGGGTAACCTTGGAGAAAAGTTTGGCAAACAAGAAAGAGCAGAGAAATAGGCTGGAAACTGGAGGTGAAGGTTGGGGAGATTTTTTGAAAGATGATATATGTTATATGTTCTATTTTACATATTTTCACAAAACACTACCGATCCTTACTACTGAGACACGCTAAGAGGATACCAGAAATACTCTGCCATTTCCAGTCTATTCTATTTCATTAAACATTGCAGATTACAACCTACTATATTTTAGACGTATTGTTGGGTTATGGGTTGCAGTTTGTAAATTGCTGGTCTTAGGTATGACTTTGGCAGTAGGTAGCAGAAGTGGAGTGAGGAAAGGAGTTGGTGGAAGTGAGAAGGACAAATAACAGAGAAACCAGGATTGGGATGAGTCAACTATGTGGGCGATGAAGACACCACAACTGACGATGAGTCATTATACTTTTTCTACCCAGGCTGTAGCCATTATCCACATGTAACTACTTAAATTGAATTTTTTAAAAGCTTTATTGAGGTATAATTGATATACAATAAACCATGCATATTTAAGATGTACGAGCAACAGCTTTTGACATATTCACAGTTTATGGATCCATATTCACAGTCAAGATACTCAACGTATCATTACCCGCTTTCTACGCCTACCTGCTCCATCACCAACCTACTTCCCAGATAATATGATCTGTTTTCTGTCTCTACACATTACTTTGCATTATCTAGAATTTTATATGAAACAAATAATACATTATGTGATCTCTACAGACTTTTTCAGCATAATTAGCTTGAGATTCACCTATGTTGTTGTGTGCATCAATTATTTTCTTTTTATTGCTGAGTTGTAGTCTATTTTCTGGATAATCCACAGTTCATTCATTCACCAACTCTGAACATCTGGTTGTTCCCAGTTTGGGTCAAATATGTTGCTCTGGGCATTGCTGTATAAGACTTTGTGGAGACATACGCTTTCATGTCTCTTGGTAAATGCCTAGTTCACGGTTTCTTTTTAGCTCATATATTTTCTGTTTCAGACAGAGATTGACATGCCATGGCCTCCGAAGAAAAATCAATACACAAATAAACTGGCCTTTTGCCTAGACTGTGTAAGCCAGGGTTAGAATCTGTGTAATTGCATCTTTGCCTATTTGCATACATAAATGAAAATTTAATCTCCAACTTACCAATATCACAGTTAAATATTTGCCTGAGATCTACAATTTAAATCCATACAACTCCAACTCCAATATTGTTCTAGGAATTCTATTAAGAGGGGCTAATTGCCTTTAATGAGGGGATATACTACTTTTCTTTATGTATGTTTGTAATTGATACTTGAATGCTTTATTTTTTAACATGACAAAAATATTAACGCAGTAATTTACTTATACTGGGCTGAGTTTAATTCGAATGAGGCCACTGATTTGAGAAGATAGTAAAGTAATTCAAGTTATTGGTGAAGGATTAGCAAATATACATTTTAATTACATCTGTCCAAAGGAGAAGACAGTATAGAGGTAGTTTTCAATCATCAGTCTCCCTTAGTATCACATAAAATACAGATTTCTGGCCCCCGCCCACAGAGTTTCTGGCTAAGTGTGGAAAATAGAAATGTTTCTTTTCAAAGTCTCCCTTCTTGTTAAACAATAATAAATGTTAGAAATAATAGTTTCTTTTAAAGACTAACTTCCTTCAAAGACTTCTTACTTTTTGCTAGTAACTCTTTGTTAAGTCCTATCCTATGTAGCTGTTAGATATAAGGGAATAGGTGCGTTCTATATCCTTGTACTTTAAGCAAGATATTTGTGCTGGATGTGCTCACAGGCGCGTCCCAGCTCTCAGCCTATGCCCCTTCCTTATTTGGGAATGTTGCTACTTTTCTAAGTCCTTTCACAAGCAACTTCCTCTTTTCCTTTGTTCTCCATTGCCTCTACCTATTTAGAAAAGCTTTAAGCTGTTAGCCAATCAGGTTTAGATTGTGAAGTCTGGCTCCAACCAATGGAGATTGGACATCACAGTAAGGACCCAATGCATAAGGAATAAGTATGCCTGTCTTTCCTTTGTTCATTGTGGTTCTGTGGCAAGATAGCCCACGAACAGAATCCTTTCTGCAGAAAGTAATATTGCCTAGCTGAGAGATCCTTTGTCTCAGTGCTGATTTTTCAATGTGACACCAAGCGTCTGTTTCTGACAGTAAGACTAAGGTGAGGCAGAAAATGCGCATTCCTAGCAAGCTTAAGCTAGGCTTGCTGGGTCACAGTTTGTGAACCTCTGTAGTAGTGGTTACACCTGTGGGCTCACCTGTGTTCAAATCACCGTACAATTATCTAGCACCTATGACATCTTGGGCACATTACTCTAAGCTTTCTCATCTCCAAGATGGATGTGATGTTAATAATACCATAACTTTGTGGCAGGGTTAGATAATTTACATAACACACTTTAAGCAGAGCCTGTTAGCTATGACTTTCATTATAAACTTAAAATATATGGCCACAAATCGTTGAATTTAATGTGATATCATAAAAATCTAGTGCATGATATAACAAAAAAGAGACAAAATGATCAAACTGTCAATGAGCAGTTTTATTTTGTTTCTCAGGAAACAAATTTGAAATTGGAATCTCTTCCATTACTGTCCCATCTTCACTTTCTCCTTCTCCTAGTCCTCGTTCCCTCCTGGCAGATATAATGAGGTCAGGAGAGGTCAGGAGATTTTTAGGTAGCCTTTCAGTTAGATTTCTTGACACCTATGGTGATTGGACCAATAATCTCTTGAAAACAATGCTAGGTTTTTCTATTTGACCCAAAATCTACCTATCATCATAGTCCACCTACCCAAATCCCTTTTACATCAATTTAGTCATGAAATGCAGATCATTGTTACCCAAGTACAGATGTATAGAAAGGCCCAGGCCTATTTTATATTAATAAGACCTATGTTTGGCATAATATATGAATTATGAATTATTGAACTATAGGCAAAAGGGCATGTAAATATTTTGCTAGGACAAGAATCCTAGTGGATGCTGGTGCTGTGGCTCATGTTTGTAATCCCAGCACTTTGGGAGATGGAGGTGAGAAAATCAGTTGAGGTCAAGAGTTTGAGATCAGCCTGGCCAACATGGTGAAACCCTGTCTCTACTAAAAAAAAACAAACACAAAAATTAGCCAGGCGTGGTGGCAGGCGCATGTAATCTCAACTACTTGGAAACCTGAGGCAGAAGAATTACTTGAACCCAGTAGGTGAAGGTTGCAGTGAGCCAAGATCACACAACTGCACTCCAGCTTGGGCAACAGAGTGAGACTCCATCTCGGGCAAGAAAGTGAGACTCCATCTCAAAAAAAATAAAAATAAAAAAGAAAAAGAAAATCCTAGTGGAAATGTTGAAAATTATTTTAATAATAAAAAAATTAAAACATACAAAAGGCTTGAAAAGGCTTATTTAGTCTCAGGTATCCAAATCAATAACAACAATAGTAATAATAACAATCCAGCATTTATGATGTGACTTACATGTGCAACATACTAAGGATAGAGTTAAGAACAAGAGGGATAATTCTTGCTGTCAGCAAAAAGGTGGTCTGAAAAAAGATATAAAGCAAGAATAAATAGATTGAAGTTCAAATACTGAATGATGAATCCTATGAAGAAAATAAATGAATTTGTAGGGCAAACACACCTAAGAGTAGTAACTTAGGCATACCCTTAGGTCGACTCTGTGTGGCACGTGCATCTGAATCTGTGTTCCGTGCTACGGAAACTGGGCGTGGCCAACCAGGAGACCCGCTCCTTGTCTATGAGGAACATCTGAACACCCGTGGGCCATAGAGCGGATCGAGCCCCTGAATTTTCGGCTAAATGAAGGTTACCAGGACAAAGTAATTAAGGGGAGGTTATTTTCTTTTTCTTTCTTTTTTTTTTTTTTTTTTTGAGACGAAGTTTCGCTCTTGTTACCCAGGCTGGAGTGCAATGGCGCGATCTCGGCTCACCGCAACCTCCGCCTCCTGGGTTCAGGCAATTCTCCTGCCTCAGCCTCCTGAGTAGCTGGGATTACAGGCACGCGCCACCATGCCCAGCTGATTTTTTGTATTTTTAGTAGAGACGGGGTTTCACCATGTTGACCAGGATGGTCTCGATCTCTTGACCTCGTGATCCACCCGCCTCGGCCTCCCAAAGTGCTGGGATTACAGGCGTGAGCCACCGCGCCCGGCCTAAGGGGAGGTTATTAAGTGAATATGTCATATAAACTGCATGCTGTTTGTAAGGGGTTGTGGTGTTGCTGCCTAGCCTGCTACCACTAGACTGTAGGTAAGGTAGATATCTTGTTCAACTCACTGGATTCTGTACCCTGTATGTAAACCCCTAATAATACGCCATGTCTCATTTGCTGGCTCTAGATCTCTTCTTTGGCCTCTTGAACCAGATACCTCAGCTATTAAGGTTAGTAGGAGTTCAGCACACCCCATATAATATGCAGGGGATACAGGGAAAGAAGTGATATAAAATCTATTGCCAGCAAAGGCCATCTTCTTTATTGAGCATTTACTATGTTACACATTCAGCTAGTCACACTACACATAATATTTCTCATATTTTTTCTGCCACAACTTCTCCAAGTATTATTCCCAATTTGCAGGAGATAAAACCAAAGTCTAGAGATTTAAATTAACCTTTTCAAAGTCATGCACCTGGCCGGGCACGGTGGCTCAAGCCTGTAACCTCAGCACTTTGGGAGGCCGAGGTGGATGGATCACCTGAGGTTGGGAGTTTGAGATCAGCCTGGTCAACATGGTCAAATCCCATCTTTACAAAAAATACAAAAATTAGCCAGGCATGGTGGCAGGCGTGTGTAATCCCAGCTACTTGGGAGGCTGAGGCAGGAGGATCACTTGAATCCGGGAGGTGGAGGTTGCAATGAGCCAAGACTGGGCCATTGCACTCCACTCTGTGCAACAAGAGCGAAACTCCATCTCAGAAAAAACAACAACAACAACAAAATCACCCACCTAGAAAAGTAGAAAAGGGTAGTGCTGAATCTCTATCTATGATTGGATAACTGGAAAGACCAAGCCTCCCTGATTCCTGCCTTGTGCTGTTATTCATTATTATCCACTATCACCCATGCATTTTACCCCACACTGCTACCACTTAATGTCATAGGTATTAGCTGTGTGCTAGATGCTTTCTCTGTATCGACTCTAACCCTTTAAATTTACATCACCACACTGACATAAGGAAAGTTCCCAGACAGAAGGAAATCGGTATAAATTATAGCTTCACATACATTTGAATCCTGGTTGAGTCATAATCTAATACTCAATCGCTAAGGGTAGAACTCTTAATTAAGTTAAGTTACCAATTTAAAAAAACCATTGCAACTTTTACGCAGAGGAAATTCTGATCACATGCCATTGGAGAAATAACCTGGGAAATATCAGATCTAAACTAACATAAATAAAAGAGAAACTAAGATTTACATAGTGCCATTTTAGTTTCTTTTCACATGTCAACTTTTTGATCTTCAGTAACAGCCCTACAAAATGATAATCAGTCTCATTTTAAGATGAGGAACTAAGGCACAGGAGATTAAGTGATATAGTGGGTGGTCAGGGTTTGAATCCTGAATACCCCTAAGCACTACATAATTCTATACCTATTTGAACCTTGAATTACCCTAAGCACTACAGAATTCTATACCACTTTGTACAAGCCTGCAAAGTGGAAGTAACTATTAATGCTAGAATAGCCCAGCTTGGTTAGCCTTTTACTCTGTCTTCCTTTTCCTTCTCTTTCCTGACATACGCTTTAGACTACCTTGTTTGTGCCACTCTTCAAACAAGGAAGGGAAGAAATAAGAAGTAATTATGACACTGCTAAACTGAAAAGGCTATTTAAATAGCCTCTAAAATTTAGACCTCTTTCTGTCCTTTGCAATGACATTTTCTATATTTATTTGAAGGGAAAAATATTTCTAAATCAATACACTGCGCCCATTTAAACAAAAAAGAGTACAAGCCAATTTGTCTGGTAAGAAAAATATGAAGAGGAAGTTATATCCAGAAAGCCTATCAAAGCTATGAAGTTCTAAAATATTAGTTATGAGAGAAAGAGTGAGAGGAAAAAATACTGATGTGTCTGTATGTACAGTTTTTTGAAACAGGACTTTTAAAAACATTTTTGAAATGTTGAAAACTCAGAAAGCAATAAAATACAGTCTTTTTTAAGTAAAATGATTTCGATATGGAATAATAATCTATGGATATAACTGGGGTTCAGACAAGGCAAATGATGAAAATAACTGATGAGCCTAGTCTACCTAGAGAAAGATAGACATAGCCACCTGGTATCCTCAAACAACTTAGATGTTTTAACTTAGCCTGGTTGTAACCACAGGCTTGCAGACTTGCTAGACTTGCCAACATTTGGTTGAATCAACACAATTCCTGCCCAGAAGTATAATGTTTAAAGGGAGTTAAGGAGTTACATGAAGGACGATATTGGTAGTTAGATTGTTCACATGCTTCTCAAGGTGAAGAATAAACATGAAAGACTCCCAGGCTGTTTATAATTTTGCAATGAGGTGATAAGAAATGGGGTTCGATCCCACTTTTACACTGTTGGTGGGAATATAAATTAGTTCAACCATTGTGGAAGACAGTGTGGCAGTTCCTCAAGGATCTAGGAATAGAAATACCATTTGACCCAGCAATCCCATTACTGAGTATATATCAAAAGGAATATAAATCATTCTGTTATAAAGACACATGCACTGTATATTTATTGTAGCACTGTTCATAACAGCAAAGACTTGGAACCAACCCAAATGCCCATCAGTAATAGACTGGATAAAGAAAATATGGCACATATACATCATGGAATACTATGCAGCCATGAAAAAGGATGAATTCATGTCCTTTGCAGGGACATGGATAAAGCTAGAAACCATCGTTCTCAGCAAACTGACACAAGAACAGAAAACCAAACACCGCATGTTCTCACCCATAAGTGGGTGTTGAACGATGAGAACACATGGACACAGGGAGGGGAACGTCACACACAGGGCCTGTTGGGGAGCGGTGGGCTAGGGGAAAGGTAGTGGGGGGGATAGGGGAGCAATAGTGTTAGGAGAAATATCTAATGTAGATGATGGGGTGATGGGTGCAGCAAACCACCATGGCACATGTATACCTATGTAACAAGCCTGCATGCTCTGCACACATACCCCAGAACTTAAAGTATAATAAAAATGAAATGGGATTCTATCCATGAATGCTATTTTTACATATCCAACATTTCAATAACCGAATGCTTTTTCCATACCAATTTAATATTCTGGATAATAACTAGATTCTCCACGGATGTAATAACAAAAGCTATATTTGTTAAGCATTTCTCAGGTAGTATGTCAAATATCTTAGGCATTTAATCTTGCAACATTTCATGTGACCTAAGTGTTATTATCTCCTTAAGGAGATAAGAAAAGTAAGTTTAAATTTGTTTTGTGTGCCTTGTTTCTACTTACATTACGGAATTTTTTTATTCTCTCCATATGTATTGATGATGAGGATGATGTGTCAATGAGACCGCAATCAAGGATATAGGTAAAGGTCAAAGAAAATCAAGAAGAACCTACTCAATCTAATATAAATCAAATATAACTCCTAGACAGAAGTCTCATCATGCATGCATGAGTAAAAGGATATATATGTTTAAGGACACTATACATACACTAGGAAAAATAACATTTTCCAGAAGACATTGGCTGGTACATTTTAGAGTACATTTGCTTGGCTCTCAATAAAATAAAATAACATATTGGCTCACTGAAACGAGATATAAGAATGAGACGACTAGATAAACTGAGAAGAAAAGGGAGACTATAGGACAAAACAGAAACAAGAAGTTTGTTAATACTAATATACTAAAAAGATGACATAAACAAAAGTTCTTAGAAGCAGCGAAAACAAAATTTATCCTCAAAAAGATAGAATGAGAGAATGGAGAGTAAACTGGAGAAGTTATTCCAGGATGACAGAAACAAGAAAAACAATTAAAAACATGAGAAAGATGATAGACGTGGAGAACAAAGAACTAATATTGAATACGTAAATCTTTAGTGTTCTTGAGGTGTTCTCCAGAACAAATGCAAGCAAAACAGGAATCCATTTAAAACACAGGAGAGGCCGGGTGCGGTGGCTCACGCCTGTAATCCCAGCACTTTGGGAGGCCGAGGTGGCTGGATCACGGGGTCAAGAGATCGAGACCATCCTGGCCAACATGGTGAAACCCTGTCTGTACTGAAAATACAAAAATTAGCTGGGCGTGGTGGTGCACGCCTGTAATCCCAGCCACTTGGGAGGCTGAGGCAGGAATCAATTGAGCACAGGGTGGAGGTTGCAGTGAGCCAAGATCGTGCCACTGC
>NW_016107387.1:619403-675258 GCF_001604975.1 Cebus imitator | reverse complement strand
CACACACACACACACACAAGAATTTTCTTGAGCAGAACAAAGCAAAATAAATAAAGCAAACCCTCAGATTAAAACCCTAAATTAAAAAATGACAAAAAAAGAGCACCTGAAAAAATCAGGCAGAAAGGAAAGGCTATCTAAAGATGATGAAAAATCAGCTACTTACAACTTTAAATGCTCTTAACACAATGGAGCAATGAGTGCAAAGCTTTCAAGGAAAACTATTTTAAATCAAGTATTATATACCCATTACAACTCTTTTCCTCACAGAAAGGTAATATAACGATTATATGTACATATATATGGATGTATATATTCAGAAATCCAGAAAGTATTAAATATTTATATTGTCAGCCTTAAATAATTAGATTCAGACTTAAATAATTAGATTTTGAAAATACTACTAATATGTATAGTTTATTCAAGTGCAAAGCTTCAGGATAACCGCTTGGGAAACACAGACTCCAAAAAATGAGTCAGCATTTCAAAGTGGGAAGTTAAAATTCCACTTATATAGGCAGGTAACAGGGGTTGGAATGTCTTCCAAAGTCAGTACCTATGCTGTGGCAATTTGATTACAGCTTGCTACATTTCAAGAAGGATTGCTTTAACATTCTGTGAGGAGTATGATCCGAGGAGCTCTTATCTCTGATCCCATAAAGCCTTTCCTCATCATTTTCAGGAAAAAGTAGGAGTTACAGCTGCATGTTAGGTGGCTCAGGACACATAGCCCCATTCGTCTCAAGACTCAAAAACTAAAGTTTCAACAGTTTTAAGTTTGAATTATTTACTTTCACAATATTTATTGAAAAAATGCATTTGAAGTAAAAATGGAGAAGAAACAGAAACGTTTTTTTAAATGGCTGATACTGAAGATTGAAATTTTTAAAAATAATTTTTATAGAGAGAGGGTTAAATTTACATGGGGAGATCAGATATGAAATTATAGCAAGTTAAAAATACAATAGAATGTAAAATGCAGTGTCGGTAAATTCTGTAGTTATCCTTGATTTAAAAACAAAGAAAAAGAAAAAGCTGAAACCAAGGAAATGCCAAACCAGTTTTAACAAATTTTTTAGACTATTGAAGCAGCGTCGTTGTCTAGGGTAAATATTCAGGGTTTCATTTCCTCATGCCAAGGAAATCAAGGACATGGACACAGGTGGAGTGAAGTTAAGAGCAGACATTTAATACGCAAAAGAGAGAAAAGAAAATGGCTCTCTCTCGTTCGAGAGAGACAGGTACCCCGCGGGAACTTCTGGCCCACAATGGAGTGCATAGTTTTATAGATAGGCTTCAGGAGGCGGTGTCTGATTTACATAAAGCCCAACAGATTGGTTGGACCAGGTGTGATATTTACATAGCCCAGGAGGAGGCTGGCCACCCCACCCTAATCTTTCATTAGGCAAATTAAGTCTTTACGTGGGCGGGCCGTGTTGCCTGCTCCCTACTGTGCACGTGGTTGACAAGGAAAGCGGGAGATGGACCTGCCATGCTGGACATGCCTACCCGCCAGGTAGCGTTTTCTGTTGGCACAGATGCCTCACCCATTCAAGCTTCCAGCATGCTTGTCTATGTGTGCAGCTTGATTTTACAGGATGCTCTTTGTCAGAAAATGACTTGGGAGCTGCTTTTGATTAAAAGGAAAACGTTACTAAGGACTTCCTTCCTCTCGCTATCTGCCTAAATAATTTCATCTTGACTCCTATATCACTATCATTTATATCTAAAGCATCAGCCTCAAATATCTCTTCAGAAACGTTAGCAAAAACACAGTAGAATCTTCTATCCTGCCGACTTGTCATTCTCAAATAAAGATGTTAGAATGACTTTCCAGATACTAAAAGGACTCAGTAACAAAGTTACCCATGTATTCTTTCTGAAAAGCTAGTTGAAGGCACAATTTAGCCAACTAAAAATTCAAAAGTAAAGACTCCCTAAGTAGGAAGTAAAAACTCTCTCTAAAACCATAAATGCAAAGAGTGTACTAAATAAATTACTTTTTATAATTACTGAGACAAATGTGAAAAGTTAAAAAAATTCATGATTTAATTTTAAAATACTGAAAAAGCATTTCAAAAGTATAACTGAATTCATGCTTCATTGAAGAAACTCACCAATTTTAATTTCCTTTTTATCATTTCAAGATTTAACAATTATAAGTCTAAAAGAATGCTATTTGTTATGAAAGACATTATACAACTATAAGTGGAACTTCAAGCAGACAGTCTTCCAAATTAACACATACATGCGTAAAATTTCCAGAAAATATAGTGATATAGAAAACAAAGAAATAGAAGGGAAGCATAAGAAACAAAAACAATAAATGAAAATAATTGAAATCAAATCAAATATACCTGTTACATCTTAGAATAAAAGTTCATACTAATTTAATGAAAGCAAAATAGTTTAAATTGATTCAAAAAATAAATTGGAGAATATCATATATACATATATTTAAATTTAAAAAATTTTAAGAGCATAAATTTCATCAAAAAGAAATTCTGACCACAATGCAATAAGACAAGAAAACTACAATTGAAAAAATATGGCAAAATCATAGTAGTAAGAAAGTAAAGTATTACTGGGTAATAAATACTTGGACAAAGATAAAGCCAAATTGCACAATTTGCTATTGATTGCTACCAGTTTTTAAACAGTTATTATGGCCAGATACTGTCCCCAGTACTCCAGAGACTACACAGTTAACCTGAGAATTAGGATGTAAGCCAGGGTCATGGCAGTGAAGAGCATAGGTTCTGTAGCTGAACGACCTGGGTTTGAATCTGACTCCACCACCTGTCAGCTGCCTTGGACAAGTTACTTATCTCTCCCATCTTCAGTGTTTCCTTATCTGAAACACAGGGATAATAGTAGTATTAGCATCATAATACATTATTACAAGTGAATTATTGTGAGCAATACAGGAGTTAATACCTATGTCAGAGGCATTCAAACCAGAGTGACACCATCTTGAATAGAGCCTGGGTAAAATAAAGCTGAGACCTACTGAGCTGCATTTCCCGGAGGCGAAGGCATTCTTAGTCACAAGATGAGATAGAAGGTCTGCGCAAGATACAGGTCATTAAGACCTGGCTGATAAAACAGCAGGTGGCAAAGAAGCTGGTCAAATCCCACCAAAACCAAAATGGCAACAAAAGTCACCTCTGGTCAACCTCACTTCTCATTATATGCTAATTATAATATATTAGCATGCCAAAAGATACTTCTACCAGCTCCATGACAGTTTACCTATGCCATGGCAATGTCAGGACATTGCCCTATATGGTCTAAAAGGGGGAGGAACCTGCAGTTCCAGGAATTGCCCACCCCTTTCCCAGAAAACTGATGAGTAATCCATCCCTTGTTTAGCATATAATCAAGAAATAACCATAGAAATAGCCAGGCAGCAGCCCTCAGGGCTGTTCTGCTTATGGAGTAGTAGCGATTCTATTATTCTTTTACTTTCTTAATAAACTTGCTTTCACTTTATGGATTAGCCTTGGATTTCTTCCAAGAAATCTCTCTTGCGGTCTGGGTCAGGACCCCTCTGGTAATACAATAGGGCACCTGACTCATAGAAAGTGCCTGATAGATAGTAAATATTGTTATTATCTCAGCTTACTAACTCTTTAAAACTGATCATGGGCACATAGCCAAATTTTAAATGTGTATTTTACATCTTGTATCTATTAAGCCCTTTATCTTGTTTCGAAGGTGTCTTAGCAATAATAATATATGATTTTAGCATATGTAATTGCCTTAGCAATAATAATATAAGATTTTAGCATATGTAATTGTCTTAGCAATAATAATATAAGATTTTAGCATATGCAATTGTCTTTGAGGACATAACTTTAGTTTCTAATTGGAAGAAACTGGAAAACTATGGGGACAATGAAAGTAAAAATAAATCTACCTTGCCAATGAGTTTTCCCCAGATCATGGTTAGTAACCAGTAGGTCTTTACTATTGATTTTTGCTGACTGATGTACTAATTTACAATCTAGTTAGGGACATCAGATTGACGCTTGAAAAACATATTAACTATAACAGAATTTGACTAAAGAAATCTCAAAATGGAATTCATAGTGTTCATAGACCCACTGGAAATTTACACTTGAAATAATATTTAATGATACAAATAATAGGTAATGAAATGCGAAATTGTGTGATGGAGATGATAGAGGATTAGATATTCCAAAAGGAAGGAACTTGGTGATGCCTGGAAGAATCAGAAGGCTGAATGGAAGATTCTTTTTCTGGTACTGAGGATTTGGATAGGTAAAGATTCAAAGGAAAACAAACAAATAAACAAACAAAAACACCCAAAAGGAGAAGGCTTCCAAGCAAGAGGAGTAGTAGGGTTAAGTAGCAGCATTGATGTAGAAATCAAAATGCTTAGAGCAGATTGGATGGGTCTAATTTGAGGGCATTGAAGATAATTCCCTGGAATATGGCACTTCGACGTGCTGAGTGCTTTGAAAATGGAAAGGCCTCAAAAGCAGGCTTCAGTATAAAACTTTTTCTCTCTGACCTTCGCCTGCCTCCCAGTCTCTCCGATTCTCTTTCCTAAAACACTGGGAGAGACTTAGAGAAAGTCCTTGTCTAAGACAGCTTCTTCCCAAAAGAAATGCAATTGTCTTAAGACCCCCTCCCTAGGAATCTCATCAAATAACCAGGAAAGATCAGCCACAGATAAATAGCTGGGAGTAATCGCCATGGCCAGAAAGACTTTTCATCTGTTCTCCTGAGAGCAGCTCTGAGGGATTACCTGGAGGACTCGATCTGCATAAGACAACCTTTATTCCAGCGCTGTCCCACCCTCATTTTCCCATCAGCTTCCAAAGAGAATCATTTACAAAATGATGTTGGCCTCCCAGGTCCATACGTTATCTTCCCTACGAAGAGAGTATTTAAGCCTCACCATTTGGCCCCTCTTCAAACCTCATACTTTGTGTGTGGCTTCTGTGCTTACGCATGTTAAATAAATGTTGTAGGTCGTTTTCCTCATATGAATCTGCCTTTTGCCAGATCTTTTGGGCAATGTGACCTAGACTATTTTTGATGATCAAACTCACCCTCGTTACTTGATAGAGATACTGGAACCTCTGCCTCCTATATCTGTCGAATGAGAAACTCTAGGGGAGAGCCCAGGAATTTCTATTTTAACAAGTATTCCAGGTCATTCTTATCACTAGGGAAGCTTGGGCAGGAGTTATTTAAGAGACTTCTAGAAAGGAGCAAAGGTGGAAGGTGGCGATCTGTCCGCTTAACATGCAGGGGCTACTGATGCAGCAGGGCTGTTAAAGTGAGTGATGCTAGCTGGTGGAATGCAGAGGACATTTGGGAAAGAGCTGTAAACAATTTCGAGTTGGCATGCTTTGCGGACGTCAGCCTTTATCTGTGGCATGCATTAAACAGACCACAAATCCTGGGCAAGAGAGACAGTGTGCCATCAGCAAATGTATCATAAGTCTTTTTCTCCAAGAACTTTCCTGATGACAGGAGGAAACAAATCTAGATATTCCACTGAATCAATGTTGTCATTAACAGATTTACAGTTTCATCAATGATATAGACACTTTAGTCAAATGAACCATGTAGGAATAAGGGTATTAAATCTCTGACAGCAACAGAAGTTATTTATCTGTTCATCTATTTATTTATGTATGTGTGTGTATACATATACATATGTATATATATATTTCTAGCAGTAAAAAAAAGAAATACATAAATTAAAATAGATACTTTTTTTGGAACAACTTCCAGCTTCTACTTAAACTACTGTCAACTTTTGAATGGCATTCTAAATATAAAATAATTACAATGTAAAATGCCTGGGGGTTGGAATAAAGTTTTCCTGCCCCTAAAGACAATACTTTTTCATAAGGCGGAGAGAAAAAGGCTCATGGAGTCTCACTGGAGAGAACCTTCTATAGCTTACCATCTTTGCATTATATGAAATATGTGCATTGCGAGTCCAAAATATTTCATTCCTCTAGTATTAATTTGTATTTCCTGCCTTATATTGGTCTGGCTGAAATTCACATAAACTGGAGTGTTTTGGCCCACCGA
Organism: Cebus imitator; assembly: GCF_001604975.1. NCBI lineage: Eukaryota > Metazoa > Chordata > Mammalia > Primates > Cebidae > Cebus > Cebus imitator. The sequence continues at coordinate 669,180 of NW_016107387.1, read as the reverse complement.
GACAGAAAGTCATTCAAGTAAACTTTTTTTTGTTTCTGGAATTCACCACATTTTCTTCCTTTTCTCCCTCCCCCTTCACCTTCACCCCTCTTTCAGCCCAACTCTGCCCTTCCCTTTAAAAAAGTTGCATTAGTTCTTTACAAGTGAGCAAGAACAGAACCAAATGTTTCACATCTGCTCTCTGAGTTCACGGATTAGCATGAGAATGAGTAGCCAGTGTTTCAATGATGCACAGTCCAGTGGATGAGAATGGGGGCTCAAGCCCAGTATCAGAGAGCTCTCTGGCTCCTGCCAGATGTCCTAGGCCCAGGACACAAAAGCGTGAACCCAGGGTTTTAACAAATCACCTTTCTCTGGGGCTAATCACTCAAGAAAAGGTTTTGTTGTGGGCTGGAGAGGGTCAGGTTGGTATTTCTCCAGTGATCTGTAGCCTTGCTCAACCTCTCTAGCCTTAGCCCTTCAAGGCTTTCTAAAGAGACCTCTTATTTCTTTCCCTCAAATGCAGGGCTCTGAGGGCAAAAGCTGCATGCCAGAGGATCCTGAAGGCACCGGGGCAGTGGGGGCTCATTAATCAATGGTGGTCGTGTTGCTAGTCTATCACTCACTCACTCTCTCTCTTTCTCTCTGAACAATAAAGACTTTAGCAAGAATAAAATAGCGCAATGGGCATGTACAAGGTCAGGCTTAGTGGCAAGATGGTTCTGGCGTAATCACAGTTGGAGGAATCGTGCACTTTCTGCAGAGAAGGTCTATCGGCTGTGGGGTGGTGTTTCCAAAGCTGTGGTCCTTGGACCAGCGTCATCAGCCTCACCTGGGAACTTGCCAGGAATGCAGATTCTCAGCACCACCCTGACCTGCTGAGTCAGAAACTCTAGGGTGAGCTTAGCATCTATTATTCACATACCTCTAGGGGTTTCTACCTCTGGAAGTTCTTATTTCAAGGTAAAGAGACTCTAGCCAAATGTTTCTTGTTTTTTTTTGCACTAATTTTGTATCCAGGCCTCAGCTATATCCTTTATTTTTATTGATTATTTTTTTGAGGCAGAGTCTTGCTCTGTTGCCAGGCTGGAGTGCAGTAGTGTGATCTCAGCTCACTGCAACCTTCACCTCCAGGGTTCAAGCAATTCTCCTGCCTCAGTCTCTGGAATAGCTGGAATCATAGGCACATGCCACCATGCCCGGCTAATTTTTGTATTTTTAGTAGATGGGGTTTTACCATATTGGCCAGGATGATCTCGATCTCTTGACCTTGTGATCTGCCCACCTCTGCTTCCCAAAGTGCTGGGATTACAGGTGTGAGCCACCACACCTGGCCCAGCCACACCCTTTTAAAACTCTCATACTTGTAGGATGGGGTAACTTTCTGATATGGCCAAGACTGGGAATAACCCAGGATGCAGGGCTTTGGGTTCTACAATTGAGAAAGTTCAGGGCAAACTGGGACAAGTTGGTTACCCTAACTGAGGAGCAGGGTCAGTTTAGACACCCCTGAACCCACCTGTATACCTTCCTGCCTCGCTGTCATTGCCCTCCCTATTCTAGCAGGGTCAACGAATATCAGGAAAGAGAGATCAAAGAGACACACATCAACCAAAGGAGATCATTTTAACAATGCAAACAGTGTGAATGTACCAGAGGCCTCAAAACAAAACAAAAATAGATCAAATGAAAACAACAAGTGGATTTTGTATGAGGGAAGTCTCCTGTGATAAATGAGTAATTTCTGCCTTTAGAGAAATGATCCAGAAACTTCCTCCGGACTTCTGATGAGAGAGCACACTATTTTCTCACCTTTCTGTCATCTTCTCAGCAGAAAGTCATTAGATCATTTCATTCCTCATACTACACCGTGTGTTTTACGTATTTCCATTTTGCCACAGCACTATGTCACTCAAGTTGGCCTCCTCAGCTTCCCAAGTTATAAAAATGGATCCCTAGGTCAAAGGAGACGCTTAGCCATATATATAGTTTGAGGAGTTTTCTGAATTTCAGAAAGTATTCAGAAAGGGAATAGCTGCCTTTGAAGTCAGCATCTATTGGCAAATGAGGTCTAGGATACAGGTGGGGGAAGGGTTAGTCTCTCTCTGGATTGGAGGGTGTTTATGGAAAAGGTATTTGAAGATCTCAGCATAACTGCCCTACTTGGCCTAGAAGTTTTATATCACAGGAAGTGATGTAATCTGGTGGCATTGCAGAGTTACAGAGGTAGCATTTGGTCCCAAAGATAAACAGAAAGTGATACTGACTGAGGAATATGCTAATTTTTGCACGGATTAGAATGCATTATTAAATGCCTGATCGAACTTGGGAATATTTTGTTTAAAATTTATAAAGTAATGAGAAAGAAAATTACAGTACAGTAGAAAAGGCATAGATTTTGAAGCTTAAAAGGTTTGGTTCAAATCTTGCCCTTTTACTTCATGTATCACCTCAGGTGAGTTACTTAAGCCCTATTTTACTAGAAATTGGGAATAATGACATCTATTTCAAAAAAGTTATTAGAGTTTTAAATAAGGTAATATATGCAGCATATGTTGCAGAGTAAATGGTACACAGTAAGTGCTCTGTAAATACTAAGAAGCAGTGTGATACACTAGAAAGGGTTTGGAGTATTGCTTCAAAACAGACTCAGGTTCCACTCCTAGCCCTGGCTCATTTGAGTACATGGCTTTAGCATTCTGTGAAATTTATTTAACTGCATTTATCTGGAGGAGAATGCCTGAAGGACTAAAGAAGGTTACATATGTAAAGTGCTCAGCATTCTATTAGGTGTCTCCCCGCTTGACCAAACCATGTTAACCACATCCTTCTCTGAACTCCCTCCTGGACACATTTGAACTTCCACCTCCCTCTGCCATGCACAATTACCGCGCACATGCTGGCTTCCCCCACTTCTCTCTAGTTTGCCTTTGTTAGTTTCTAACACAGCCTCTGTCTGGCAATGAACTTTGAGATGAACTGAGCCTTACCATAAAATCTGATAATTATGATGACCAAAGCCAATTGAACCTCAGAGTCTGGGATCTGGGAAAGGCAGGTCTATGAACACCTAAGATGTTCATGATATTCTGCGATCACAAGCCCAAGCAGATGGGGGTGAGGGGGCAGAGCCTGGGCTCAAGGCTCGGCTTCTGAGTGAGCACTCCTTCCACCTCCATGCTTTGTCCTGCTATTACTCACCGCACATCTTTGAGGGCTCTAGACGGAGGATGCTGTTCTACACATAGAATGGAATCAGTGTTGAGCTTCACCAGACCTCTGGGTTTTTTTGTTTGTTTGTTTGTTTCGTTCTGCTTTATTTTCAGGCAGAGTCTATCACCCAGGCTGGAGGCAATAGCTCAATCTTGGCTCATTGCAACCTCCAGCTTCTGGATTCAAGCTATTCTCATGTCTCAGCCTCCTGATTAGCTGGGATTACAGGCGCCCACCATCACACCTGCCTAATTTTCTCCATTTTTTGTAGAGACAGGATTTTGCCATGTTGGCCAGGCTGGTCTCAAACTCCTGACCTCAGGTCATCTACCTGCCTCGGCCCCCAAAGTGCGGGATTACAGGCATGAGCCACTGTTCCAGCCATAGACCTCTGGTTTCTGTGTGTGTATTTCTGCTGTTCTTCAGGCAGCAGAGGAAAGAATCCTGGCATTGGAGTCAGCCCTTGGGGTCAGACTCTACCACTTCAATTGCACGAATTGGGCAAGAACAAGAATAGTCATCACTGCTACCATTCAGGAAGCACTCCCTGTGCCTGAGCACATCATCTCAGGTGGTCCTCACCACAGCCTTGGAGGCAGGAGGAAAAGCTGAACACTAAGAAGTTGGATCACACTAAGATGTGACTCGGAAAGATGAAGTGAGCTGCTGGGTGACTGAGCTTAGCTGGTATGTGGCACAATTAGGACTCTGAGCAAAGTCCCTGTAATTCCCTAACGTCCACATCCAAACCATGTTATCCATCTCGGCTTCCCTCTCTGCCAAATTAAAGAGCTGAGTTCTGTGCTTTGAACTTTAAAAGGTACAGTTGAAAGCAGGGTCTCTGGATTTAAGCCTCGATTCGGGGTTCTGTTCTCTGTGTTTATTTGATTTCCTACTTCCAGCCTGGCTCACTCGTTGTGGTGTGAGCTGAAACTCTGTAATGGTAATGATAATTAACATTTGCTGAGCATTTACTGTGTGCCAGATACTTTTCAAAAATTACAATATCAGACTGGGTGTGGTGGCTCACGTCTGTAGTCTCAGCTACTCAGGAGGCTGAGGTTGGGGGATTGTTTGAACCCAGGAGTTTGAGGCTGCAGTGAGCCATATTGCACCACCGCACTCCAGCCTGGGTGAAAAAGCAACACTCCATCTTTAAATAAACAACAACAACAATAACAATGATAAATAATAAATTATTGCATCATATTGCAACAATCCTAGTGTGCAGTTGAGAAACAGAGCCAGAGAAATACTAAGTTGCCCGAGATGGCTAGTCAATGGCAAAGCCTGGTCTAAGGCCATAGAAGCAAAGCAAGCTGGGGTTTGCAGAGCATCGGGTCTTAGGAAGCCACCAAAATAAGTGACGGAAGGTGAGGCCAATTGTCCTAGAATTTGTTTCTTAGTCAGCAAACACAGCTGCTCCCAGCAGGCTACCTGTAGCCAGTGTTATTCTGTAAGAGGAAAAAGGGAATGGATGGGCTTAAGGGCTGATTTCTTAGCAGCAATTGCTTAACAACCACTTCCCCTTGTGTTTATAAATCATGAGTGGAAGATCATGTTTTTGTAACAATGCTAGCAGTGATATCTGTGGACCAGCCGCTGGCTGTGCTTCCTGCTTAGGATGATTCTATGAGCATGAAGTATCTTTGGCTTGCTAATGCCATTTCCAGTCCAGAATATACCAAACAGTGTCAGGAGGGAGACAAAGACAGGCTCCTTCTCTAAGTGTTTTTTGTGGCAGCATCACAAGCAGATGGCAGCATGAGGCCTGCTGTAGTTGAGACAGACTGGACAAGTATGCACCAGCTCATCAGAGACTCCCTTCATGCTGTAAATCAGGGCGTGAAGCAGCTCGAGGCCCCGGTAAACTGAACAAGAAGCAGCCCATCGCTGATGTCATTGCCCAGAAGCACAGGGCCAAGAGGAAGTGGAACAAAAGGCAGATCCTTTGCAGAATGGAGCCATGAAGAGCAGCCCAAGTCGACTTCCACAGGCCGTTGGACACTAAATCTTGAATCAGGATTCAAGTGCTATTTAGCATGGGTGAACTGGGATTTGAAGCAGAATTAATCACCTCCAAATTGTGTCTTTCCTCCCAGTCATCCATTAGTTTGCTCTGGCAGAAGGATAATGACACTTCAAGAAATATAGCTGCAAAATCCAGCCTTGTTCATCGCAACCCTAGAATGAGCTCAAAAAAGCAACAACTTTCAAATAATACATGTTTTCTCTGGTGTGAGAGTGAATATACATATTAGGCTCTTAAAACAAAAATGCCATTACACACTGGGGTCTGTTGGGGGGAAATAGGGGAGGGACGTTGGGGGGTGGGGAGTTAGGGAGATATAGCAAGAGGAGAGATGCCACATGTAGGTGATGGGGAGGAAGGCAGCAAATCACACTGCCACGTGTGTACCTATGCAACAATCTTGCATGTTCTTCACATGTACCCCCAAACCTAAAATGCAATAAAATAAATAAATGGAAAAAAAAATGCATGTGCTTGTTTTCAAAGGATGGGATTTCAGAAACTTTCCAATGAAATGCTATAAGGGCATGTGCTGTGTTTTAAATTGTAGTAAGAAGGGTCTGATTCTGATCATTGTTTTTGTTGAAGCTGTATCACGTTCTTGTGAATGTCGTAACTCTAGGAGAGGAAACTGGGGACAGTCAAGGCTGAGATGGTACCTTAACACAGTCACAGTCCCTATGTAAGAGACTTCTTGGTCACTTTGGAAAATCAGTAGAGACAGTTATGGATAAGACATGGAGTCAAGTAGATGCTGAGAGTTACATCCATGAAACCACTGCCTCCGTTAGAAAAATAATTATGCCAAAATAATTTTAAATCCCTTTGAGGCCATTTAATGTATAGAATGAGTAGCAGGAAGATGCCAGTAAGATTTTTAACGCCTGTATTCCAACTGGCAGCCAAATAGAAGCCAGAATACTCTAGGAACAGTGAAGTCATTTCGCAGCTTATGGAGGAGCTGAAAAGACCTAACTTGTGGTATGTGTGTATGTGTTAGTCAGCTCAGGCTGCCATAACAAAATACCATAGACTGAGGGGTTTACACAACAGAAATTTATTTTTTCACAGTTCTGGAGGTTGGGAAGTCCAAGATCAAAGTGCCAGCATAGGTGGTTTTCACGGAGGGCTCTCTGGCTTGGAGGTGCTGCCTTCTTGCTTTGTGCTCACGTGACCTGTCCCCGGTGCATGCACACAGAGAGAAAGTGACCTCTCAAGTGTCTCCTTTATAGGGGCACTAATCCTGTCAGATCTCATTACTTCTTCTTCTTTTTATTTTTTTATATTTTTTTGAGACAGAGTTTCACTCTGTCCCCCAGGCTGGAGTACAATGGCATGATCTTGGCTCACTACAACCTCTGACTCATGGGCTCAAGTGATCTTTCCACCTCAGCCTCCTCAGTTGCTGAGACCACAGGTGTGTGCCACCATGCTTAGCTAAGTTTTGATTTTGGGTAGAATGGGGTTTCACTATGTTGCTCCGTCCGGTCTCAAACTCCTGGGCTCAAGTGATCCACCCACCTTGGCTTCTCAAAGTGTTAGGTTTATAGGCATGAGCCACCATGCTCAGCCTGTCAGACCTCATGTAACCTCACCTACCTTCTTGTAGGCTCCATCTCCAAATACAGTCACATTTAGGGGTTAGGGCTTTAGCACATGAATTTGGGGCACACAATTCAGTCTACAGCATAACATATATATGAAACTTAGAATACATATATTTATAAGTTAGAATTAAAAACATTTTCAGTGCATATTTTGACTATAAGCAGAAAATAATATTATCTAATTTATGCTATTGGTTAAGTCAGGGCCCCTGAGTCAAATGCCCACAGAAGGAAGAGAGGTGATGTCCATGAATGAAGCAATGCATGAAAGAAGGCAAGCCAGTCCAGCTCTAGCACATTGTTGTCAAATCGAGATGCAAATCCATTATTATCATATAGTTGGATTCTTATTCTCTTCTTCAAGAGATCAATTCTCTTTTTCAAAAAAATCTAGACATTCTGCTTATTTTTTATTTTATTTTATTTTTCTTAAGATGGAGTCTTGCTTTGTTGCAGAGGCTGGAGCACAGTGGCACAATCTTGGCTCGCTGCAACCTCCACCTCCCGGGCTCAAGCAATTCTCCTGCCTCAGCCTCCTGAGTAGCTGGGACTACAGGCGTGTGCCACCATGCCTGGCTAATTTTTTTGTATTTTTAGCAGAGACGGGGTTTCACCGTGTTAGCCAGGATGATCTCGATCTCCTGATCTAGTGATCTGCCTGCCTCAGCCTCCCAGAATGCTGGCATCACAGATGTGAGTCACTGCGCCTGGCTGACATTCTGCTTATTTTTTACGTGAAATTTTAGAAAAATTTTGACTTGTTTAACATATAAGTAGGTGACACTATCTGTGTTCCTTATCCAGCCCACAGGCTTCCAGTATGAAACCTCTGGTCTAAATAAAATGCTTTTGCCTTAAGAAAGGATGAAACCCATGCTTCAACAGTTATTGATATGCATGGAATCTCAGTTACCTGTGCCTGAAGTAGGTGGGAACAGCGTACACAAGTGTGAGCTAACATAGATTGCCTGGAAGGAATCAAAGCCCTCTTCAAACTTGGTCGTAACCATCCAAGCCCTTAAGTGAAGATAATGTTACCTGAGACCAATATTTTTTTATTTCTCTCCCTTTCCCACAGCTCCCCTTTGATTTTACGATGTTTTAGTTTCCTGATTTGCTGATTGCCTCTTGGTAATTCAACATAGAGACATAATAAGAACTGCAGAACTCTTTTGTTTACATGTTGAATCAACAGTGAAGAAATCTAACAGCTGACATTCATGTGGGTTCTCTAAAAATGGACCTGGGGTTTTCTAGGGGACTTTGAAATGTGGGAAAGGTCTGTGAACTGGAAGGCAGGAGCCCTGAGGTCAAATGGTGGCCCTGCCACTAAGTTGGTGTGTGACCCAGGAAGTCCCAGTCTGCTTCCTTTGCCGTGATGTGACTTTGATTGGGCAATGATGTCTAAGGCTTTTCCAAGTCTCATCATCTGGAATATTGACTCTTCTTGTTGGTTTTCAGTGAGGGCTCTTTGCTGGGATGAGGACAGAGGTTGAATTTGAGTAGTAAGCAAATTTAACTTCATTTTTATATATGTCTGCTATGTGTGAGGCACTGAGCTTCACATTGAACTAAATGTATAGATGAGTAAGATGCAGTTCTTGCCCTCAAAAAGCTTATTATAATCTAGTAGGTAAATTTGTACTGAGATACTATTTTTAGGTATAAGCTCATATTTTCACATTTTCTTCTTTATTTTCTCCTTTTTCTTCTTCCGACTGAAGTAAATATCTGGCTCTGCCTTCACAGCTACTAAAGAAGGATTTGGTAGAATATTCTAGGAGAAATCTATAAAAATATTATCATGATCTTGGAAAGGCAGAGATTCCTTAAACAGGATACCAAAGAAGCCATAAAAAAGATACTAATAAATTTTGAACTTCATGAAAATTAAGTACTTCTATTCATAAAAATATGCTATTGAGAGTGTAAAAAGCCAAGCCATTGGCTGGAAACAAAATATCTTCAATACAAATAACCAGCTAAGGACTTACATTCATAATGCACGAACAACCCCTACAAAGAAATAGTTAAAAAAAAAATAAAAAAAATTATTTGCAAAGTAAGTGGGAGATTTGATTATGTAGGAAGAAACTATCCAAAAGATATCCAAATCGTATATTTTATATAAATATATAAAAAGGTGCCCTTCATGATCATCAGAGAAATGCAAATTAAAGACACATTGTGATATTATACACCAGAATGTATAAAATTGAAAACTGAAAATACAAAGTGTTGATAACGGTGCATGGTAATTACAACTTCCGTACTGTGTGGATGGAAGGGAACATTGGTACTACCACTCTGGAAGGATGTTTGGTAATATTTTCTCCAGCTGAACAGATGCAAACCTATGATTCAGAAATTCTACTTTTGCAATTCTACTTCATAACAAATGAATGCCTATGTCTACCAAACGACATCCACAGAATGGATCATAGCAAGTCTGTTAGCCAAAAACTAGATATATTTCACTGGATAAATATAGTTTATTCAAATAATGGTATACTGAATAGCACTAAAAAAGAAGTAACTCAGCCAGGTGCTGTGGCTCATGCCTGTAATCCCAGCACTTTGGGAAGCCGAGGTGGGCGGATCACAAGGTTAAGAGATTGAGACCATCTTGGCCAACATGGTGAAACCCCGTCTCTACCACAAATATGAAAATTAGCTGGGCGTGGTGGTGCGTGCCTGTAGTCCCAGCTACTAGGGAGGCTGAGGCAGAAGAATCGCTTGAAACTGGGAGGCGGAGGTTGCAGTGAACCTAGATCGCACCACTGCACTCCAACCTGGCAACAGAGCGAGACTCTGTCTCAAAAAATAAAAAAACAATTTTAAAAAAGGCAGCAACTCGGCATTTGCAGGAAAATCGATGAATCTCACATTCAAACGATTGAGGGTAAAACAACAAACCGACACAAAAGAGTTCATACTGTATCATTCTATCGAAATAATGTTCAAGTACAAGCAAAATAACATAGGGTAATAAAAGTCAGAATAGTGGCTACCTTTGAGAGGGACTCTTCACTGGGAGGACCACCGGGGAGCTCTCTGGTGTGCTGGAAATGCGCTATAATGATCTGGATGATGTAGCCAGGGGTGTTCAAGAAGAAGAGTTGTCTTGGGCCACACATAAAATACACTAACACTAACAATCACAGATGAGCTTAAAAACAAAAGATACATGTGTAAATCTCGTAATGTTTTAAGAAGGTTTATGAATTTGTGTTGGGCCTCATTCAAAGCCGTCCTGGGTTGTATGGAGTCCAGGGGCCTCAGTTTGGACGTGCTTGGTGTAGACATTAAAAATGTATTGAGTGATACAGTTAAGATTTGTACACTTTACCTAGCCAGGCTCTCTAGCTTTTGTTTTTGAAACACATATGCAGTGGTTGTAACACACATTGGGATTATTCAAGGACACTTTAAAAAATTACTGTCTGTTGGAACTTGCTTGAGATCAAGTAAATTAGAGCAGAATTGGGGAAGCACACATTTCTGATGCAGTAGAATTGCTATCAAAATACAATAGAATATAAAAAAGAGAATACAGTCATGCATCTCTTAATGATGGGGATACGTTCCAAGAAATGCATTGCCACGTCATTGTGTGAACCCTACAGAGTGCATTTACACAAACCCAGTTAACACAGTCTAAGGCCCACCTAGGTTATACAGTAGGGCCTGTTTTTGCTCTTAGATTACTAATCTGTACAGCATGTTACTGCAGCGAATACTGAAGGCAATGGTAATACAATGGTAAGTATGTGTGTGTGTAGACATAGAGAAGGTACCGTGAAAATACAGAATTGCAATCTAATCAGCCTACCATCCTTGGTGTAGTTATTGTTGACTGAAACATACTTAAGTGTTGCATGACTGTATATAAAATAAAATACACACACATACTTTCTCTTTCTCTCTCTCCAGCCCTCTCTCTCTTCTCAGGTAGTTCTAATTCACAGCCAGCATTGAAAACAATGCCTTTGGGGAATTTAGGGTAGTTACGCGTAAGAGAAGTAATTCATGCACAGTGGACAACTGTCTTGGTTAAAAACAGTAGAAAATGTGGGCCTTCCGTATATACCTGAAATTACATTAAAAAAAAAAAGATTCCCCTGGGCAGGAGAAGAGCAGTAGTGGACAGCTCAGGTAAGACTTCAGGGAGGAAGTAGTTGGGGGCTGCTCTGGGTATGCTTTGGGAAATGTGAGGAGTGACCCAGGCTCTGAACATTCAAACTATTGTAACTTTCCCTCCCACACGGAATCAGAGATGCCCCATGTGACCAACAGGATAGGTCCGCTGGGACAGTAGGACTTCCAAGACTAGTTATAAAGGGCATTACAGCTTCCACGTGGGCTCTCTAGGAATGGCTCTCTTTGTGATCATGACTTGAAGTTGCTCAAGCAGTCCTAGGGAGGAACTCAGGTGGGCAGGAGCCAAAGCTCCTTCATCTGTAGCACTCCATCCACATTCTCCTCTGTTTTGTGCTCTGTCGGCTTTCCATGGGTCTTGCTGTGCCCCTTGGCACACCTGGAGGTATGTGTGAAGAGCAGTGATGAGTGGACCGGGGCTCCATGACTTACAGTTATCACAATGCGAATCACAGGGAACTGTCAGAAAGAAGAATGGTGCAAATCAGCTTATCACCTTCTAGCATCTTTTACTAGCCATTTGGCATGATTTATGTTTTGGACAGTTCTTAAGACGACACTCAAGAGATTTGGTCCAGATAAGTGATGCAGAAACTGCAGAAAGGAAAGGATTTTTCCCAAAAAGAGCCATGATTTCAAGATCAATCTGTGAAATCTGATCATTTAATTTTTAAAATGATTCCTTATTTTTTTAAAAAATTCGTATGTTCTGCATGTGAAAAACCTATTTTCTTATGCTCTGTTCAGAAAAAATAATGCACATAGAAATATATATATTAATATTAGTATATGTTAATAATATGCATGCTAACAATAGTGCTTAGTATACTTAGACTTACGGTCTTTCTGAAGCAGGCATAGTTTTCTGAATCATTATATTAACTATTGATTATCCTTAAACTGTAAATTATTATTTATTAAAATGTTACCTAATAACAAATGAGCTATGAAAATATAAGAAGCTCTTAAGGTACTACTGTGCAGGCATCCCATGGAAACCTCTTCTCCATGGCTGATGTTTACATGATTCCATTTGTCTAAAATGTGAACAATGAGAGTTTTTTCTTTAAACCTCTGTTACATGAATGAAGTAATTCTCACACTGCTTTTATTTAATTGGTAATGTCATTTGCAAGCCAAATGTACATGATATAAAAAATGTACTGAGTTACATAAAAAAGAACACATTTAGAGTTTTTTAAAGCATGTTTTCATATGTAGACTATCACTTTTATTGTTCCCAGCTGATAAACAAATTTTAAGAATTTGCAAGTCATATTTTGGTTATTCAAAACACAGCACAAGATAGAAATGTGTGCAATAAATGCTCCTATAGTCCCTAGTGAAATATAATAAACGGAATTTTTTTTGGAAAGAACACTTTAAAAGGCAGCTTCAGAGAAGTTTTATTTTGTAAAATAGGAAGGAAAAGCAGTGAAGATAGTGAGGGTACACAACAGTAAGAACTGCACTGCAAGACTTCTTCTCATCGATATTTGAGGCTTATTCCATGCAACGGAAATCAACTTGCTTCTTTAATTCATTCAGATTTTACCTTCTAGCCAGAAGAAGGCAAAGAGGTAAAATATCTAGGTATCAGGCACTGAATGTATTCAATTTTTTTTAAGTATTGTGTGAAAATATGTGCAACATAAGATTTGCTGTGTACCATATTAAGTCTACAATTTAGTGGCATTAAGTAAGTTCATGTACTTAAAATCACCACCATCCATCTCCAGAACCTTTTCATCATTCCAAACTGAAAATTTATACTCATCAAACAATAACTCCCCATTCTGTCTTCCCCCTAGCCCCTGATGATCTTGTTTCTACTTTCTGTTTGTATGAATTTGACTACTCTAGGTACCACGTGTAAGTGGAATGATATGGTGTTTGTCTCTTTCTGATTGACTTATTTCACTTAGCATGATGTCCTCAAGGTTCACCCAAGTTGTAGAACATGTTAGAATTTTCTTTTTTTCTAAAATTGAATAATAATTTCATTGTATAGATATACCACACTTTGTTATCCATTTATCTGATGATGGACATGTGGTTGTTTCTACCTTTTGACTACTGTGAATAACGCTGCTACGGACATTAGTGCACAAATATTTAATCCGTGTTTCAATTCCTGTTATGTCCTGTAAACGGAACACCGTCTGAGTATGTTTGTGATCAGCTTTTCCTGGTGACATTAGGATATGTGGGTTAATAAATCATGTCAATGCTGGAAAATATGACTGAGACTGTTAAGAATTCTAAGACACAAGATACTTTAAAGTAGAAACTAAGCCTGATGAAAGGAATTCTGCCTGATAGAGTGTGGATGTTTGTTCCCTCCAAGCCTCACGTTGAAATGTGATTCCCAGTATTGGGGATGGGCGCTTGGTGGGAAGTGACTGGATCATGGGGGAAGACCCTCATGAAAGGTTTAGCACCATCCTCATGGTGATAAGTGAGTTCTCACTCAATTAGTTTGTGAGATCTGGTTGTTTAAAAGTTTAGGACCTCAACCTTCTCCGTCTCTCTTGCTTCCGCTCTTACCATGTGGCATGCTGGCTCCTCATCCGCTTCTGTGATGATTGGAAGCTTCCTGAGGCCTCACCAGAAGCAGATGCTGGCACCATGCTTCCTGTATAGATTGCAGAACTGTGAGTCAAAATGAAATCTCTTTTCTTTATAAATTACTCAGCTTCCGATATTTCTTTACAGCAACACGAAAATGGTCTAATATACTGCCCAAGTTTGAATATCTATGAAGCAATGAGGTGCTATGCCTTTTACAAATAAAGCAATTAAATTACAATCTCACCTATTAGCAGCCAAAATAAGGTAACAGGCACTATGAGAAAGGTGTGTAAAATATGTCCTAGGGACATGTGAAAGGATGCCTTGCCCAGACTTGGGCTGTGGGAGTGAAGACACAGAGGGAAGGGGGTTGTCTGGGAAGGATGGTGGAAGCCAGGCAATACCTGAGTTGGGTGTAAGAGCCATATGAAAATTGGAAGGGAGATAAGTTGCTGCAGACAGAGGAAAGATGTGAATTAAGAGGGAAATGTGATAAAACATTGGCCTCCTGGGGTGGACAACACTAAGATGTAGTCTAAGCTGTCCTTAGAAGCTTTGTGTTTCTCATTGTCTTAGGAAATGGTAAGAAAAGAAAAGAAAGAAATGCCAGTTTTCTTTCCTCTCCCCATAGCCATAACTGAGACCAGTTTTTCCAAAATAGTTTTCAATGACAAAAAGTCCTGTGGTTCAAACAAACATGAAGGCTGCTGGTATAGCTCAATGCATGCTAAAGGTTCTAAAAAATTCTACCATCTCACAATGTGTATATGTGTATGTATATTTGTGTGTTTTACATACTCTCTCTTTAGATGTATATTACCTATGTATGTATTCTCATATTTATAACTATCTTATTTAATGGTTAAACCTGCAGAATTTTTTGCACAGGGGAAGCTTTCTCTTTCTCTGTTCTCTATTAACATTTGTTCCTTAACTCACGACATTTCCTACTAACACTAAATTGAAAGACACTGGGCCTGAGGGTACATTAGTGAGCAAAATGAACAAGTCCCTGCCCTCAGGAAACATACATTTTAGTGGGGAGCAGACGTTAAAAAGTAAAATATTTAGCATGTTAGACAGCGATAAGTGCTAAAGAGCAAAAAACAAAGCAGGAAAGGAGCTAGAAATCTTAAATGGGGTTAACATTTTATTTTATTTATTTGTATTTATGCAATTTTTTTTGAGACAGAGTTTCACTCTTGTCACCCAGGCTGGAGTGCAGTGGTGCGATCTTGGCTCACTGCAACCTGTGCCTCCCAGGTTCAAGCGATTCTTTTGCCTTAGCCTCTCAAGTAGCTGGGATTACAGGCATGCACCACCACGCTCGGTAAATTTTTTGTATTTTTAGTAGAGACGGGGTTTTACCATGTTGGCCAGGCTGGTCTCAAACTCCTGACCTCAGGTGATCCACCTGCCTTGACCTCCCAAAATGCTGGGATTACAGGCGTGAGCCATCGCATTTGGCTTTAAGTGGGGTTAACATTTTAGAAGGGATGGTTAGGAAGACCTCATTGAGAAGGTAACTTTTGAGTAAAGACTTGAGGGAGGCAATCCTGAAGCTAACTGGGGAAGTGCTTTCCAGGGAGATGAAACAGCAAGGGCAAAGGCCCTGAGGCAGAGCCATGTGCACTTTTTTTCCGGCAGGTCAATGGGTGAGGCACAATGAGTCCACTGCAGGTAATAGGATATGAGGTGGGAGGAGGAAGTTGTTTAATCTTCTGGCTTCTTTTCAATTCTTTTAAACATTTACCAAAATATGTTTGCATTTTAATTGTTTTCATTACAAACGAACAAGTGTCCTGACTGTGTTTTCTTAGATTCTGCACTTGTCTATCTGGCATCCATCAACCACAGGTCCAAATAATGGCCAAAATCACCTGCGTCTCTTCTGCAATCCCACTTTTCTGAGTACATGAAAGTCATGTGATAAATCGTCCAACCACAAACAGCAAAATTTATGTTTCGATTGCTGTTCCATAAGGGCCTGCAACCTTGCAACTTCCCACCACTGTAGAAATAAAGGCACTGGTCTAGGTTTTCCCTCACTTCTGTCTCCTGACCAAACCTGGTGCTTCCACTCATGGCCTGTAGGCATATGTGACCTCTCCTCTCAGAAAACGTGGGTAGTAAATTATTTCAATGGCATTAGACTTTTTGTGTTGTCACTCAGTCATCTCCAACATTAAAATTCCATGGGTTCAATGGAGAGAACAAGTTCATGACTAGATACTGCATCACCTGTTGGTGATGGGCAGAGTTGGCATGCTCTTGCTCTGAAATGTGATTTTGCTAGTCGTTATGAAAGCTCCCAAGTTCAGTGTTCTCCAGTCAAATATGTGATGTGCCATTTGATAATCAGTTGCCTGGAGCCTCCTATGAAGCCCTCTGAAAAAGCTGGTTTAGAGCTTGTGGTCAGACCCAATGCCTAAAAGAAACCTCAAAGCCTTTTAAGTTTTATATTTACAGGTATTAACATGCTAACATCCTCTGGCAGTCCATATGATACAGAAATTCAAAGCAAAGACAAGTGAAATGAAGAATGCAAGTAAATAACAGGGAAAGTTGAGCAAAACAGTGAGCTGGAAATAGATCTTTCAGGATACACAAAGCCTCCTAAGGGAAACCTGTGCATTATAAGGAGCATTTAACACTCTGGAACCTAGATTCCAGTAAACATAGCCCAATAAATGACTTACGATTTGACCACTTATGCTCATACCTTCCTTTCTTGAGGAAGATAGGCATAATAATTTTCATATCATGCAGTGACTCAGAATGCCGAGGAAGTAATGGGTGGTAAGGTTAATTATTTAACCTAAGTTTTAGTAATTCCACTTTTAGCAGTGTGAAGTAAAATAATATTCAGACAGGTAAATAAACTTTTATGTGAAAGAAATTGATTTTACTCTTATTTATGATAGCATAATTTCAAAACAACAAAAGAGAAATTATGGAAATATCTACACTGAAAGATGAAGAATGTATAATGATATGAACAAATACCCAAAAGGCAATTTTAATTGGTAAGAGCAAGATATAAAATATATGTCTGTAAAATAAACCCAATTTTAATTTAAAATACATGGTATTTATATATCCCAAGGAGAGTTACGAGAAAATAGAGCAATGTATTAATAGTAGTACAGTAGTACTGGGTAGAAATTTCATGAACAGTGTTCAGGATAAGGACAGCCACTAGAAAATAAGGAGAACATCTGGAAATAAGAGTGCCCTAGAGAGAAAACCCAGGATTATGTGTATTAACTCCAAACTTGGACTTACCCCTTAACCATGTATATGTAGTGTAGACTCCAAGAAGCACAGCTCAGGCTAAAGGACTACCATTTCAGCTGCTGCTTCTCACAGGGGAGACAGAATTTTCAGCTTGAATTTAGCCAAGTTAATCGCCCAATTGAAAAAAACATCAAAACACTTCAGAGAAACCTATTAGGAGCCAGAGTTCCTACAATACATCATTAACAATGTCCAGCACACAATCCAAAATTACTGACAATATGAATAAACAAGAAAGTGCCACCCATTCTCAAAAGAAAAGGAAATCAACAGAAATTGACTCTAAGAGGACTCAGCTGTCATGGTCATCAGACAAGAATTTTAAAGCCACAATTTTAACTATGCTCAAAGACAGAAGAATATGCCCACTGTAAATTAAAAAATAGAAAATCTCACAAAGTAAAGTATACAAAAATTCCAATGGAAATTCTAGAATTGAAAATTTTAATATCCAAATTAAAATGTATTGGACAGGCTTAACATTAGAATGGACGTTCAAAAGAATGAGTGAACTTAAGGGTAAATCAATAGAAATTATCCAATCTGAGAAAAAGAAAGAAAAAAATTGGAATAAAATGTAAAAATTTCATTACCATACACTCGTTTCATCATCAGCAATATGAACTCATTTTTCTAAAGGTAATTGAAGAAAAAAACTGAAATAATACAAAATATATTCTGTTCATCTATATGAAGTATGTGCACAACAGACTTGTAATTGGAATCAAACTATCATTGTGTAATCACATTTTCCACATAGTAATTCATAATTCTATAAGTGCTTCAGGTAATTTATAGTTGAAATGATAGTACGATTTATTAAAAGTATTCCTATTTAGACAATTTCCAATTTTTTGCTCTTAGAACAATAAATAATCAACATTCTCCTGCATATATCTTTGTGCACATGTATTTCTCTTAGACATTTCAAATGAAATTCCTCAAGGTGTAAACATATTTGGCTTTTCAATGAATTTAAAATATATCCAGAAAAGGGCTCAAAATATTAATGGTCATCTCAGTGAAAACTCCTGTAAATATTATCCAGATTTACTTTTGCTATTTGTGTTTTTATAATTTTTAGAACCAACTTGTCAAAGTTCACCAGGATGGCTCCTGGTATTCTGATAGAGCCTACATTGAATTTAAAGCTTAATGAGAAAGAACTGAAATCTTAATAATATTCATTTTTTCAATACATACATTCTTATATATGTATATAGAGCTGTGTGTGTGTGTGTGTGTGTGTGTGTGTGTGTGTGTGTGTGTGTGTTTGTGTGTATATATATATCTCCTTCAGGGCTTTTCAGTTGATTTTTAGACTTAAGCCTGAATCAAAAATATTTCAGTGTAACTTTTAAAATTTAGATATAATTTATCTGCAAGCAAATTGCACATATTAAAGTATGCAATATGATGAGTTCTACATCCAAGTGTAACTACCAAGTAACCACCACCCCCATTAAGATATAGAATATCTCTATCAACCTAAAACTTTCCTTTGCTTTCCTTTGCTTTCCTTTCACGTCATCATCCCCCCTCCAACACCACCAAAGGTAACTGTGATTCATATTTCTATTACCACAGCTTAGTTTTGACAGATGCAGAACTTCATATAAGTGAATCACACAGTATGTATCATTTAGTGTCTGGCATTTTTCACTCAACAAAATTGTTCTTTAGATTCGTTCATGTTGCTGGTTGTATCAATAGTTCATTCCCTCCTATCGCTGAGTGCTTGGTGTACATTTTTCTGTTGTACATTTAGCTCATTTCATTTTGGCAATTATGAATAATGCTATTAATATTCTTGCACAAATCTTTTTGTAGATGTAGTTATTTATTTATCTATTACTTAAAGCTGTTGCTTAGGGTAATAGGGTCAAAGAGAAGGTATTAGACTAACTGTATAAGAATTTGTCTAATAAATTTCCCAAGTAGTTACATCATTTTATACCTCCCACAAGCAATGCCTGAGAGTTCTGTTGTTTCTTGTTCTTACTAACCTTTGCTATTGTCAAATATTTTTATTTCAGTTATTTTCATGGGTATGTGGTGACAACCTGCCTTCCTAAAGACTGGTTATGCTGAGCAGCTTTTTACATGTTTATAGGCGTGTGTTTATTGTACATTTTCTTTTTAAAGTGTCTAAGTCTTTGCTCAAACTTTTTAAATTGCAGGTATTCAGGATACAATTCTTTGGCAGATATTTGTATTGATAATATTTTATAGCAGTTTGTGGCTTGACTGTTTAATAATTTCAATTATTAAAATTGAATTTCCATAATTTAATTTTTATCATTGAATTATTAAATTTTATTTATTATTGGATTATTCTATTTTATAAATTTAATTATTGAATTTAATATTGAATTATTCAATTTTGTTATTGAATAAGGAAAAAATACTGAATTGGATTTCAATTGATTTCATTTCACTGCTTAACAGAAATTTTAAATTTCAATGAAATCCAATTCAGTATTTTTCCCCTTATTGTTAGTGCTTTTTCTTTTCTGGTTATTAAATATTTTCCTACCCCAATGTTGTAAATGTTCCTTTATATTTTTGTCTTGCAGGGTTATAATTCCACCTCTTATTTTAGCTCTATTGTCCATTTTCAATGAATTATTTTATATCAGGTGAAGTAGGAATCAAGGCTTACCTTTTTCTACATGACTAGTCAGTTCCTGCACAGTATGTTGAGAAAACTTCCCATGAAGTTGCCTTACTGGCCTTGTCAAATATCAATGACCATGTCTATAGGCGTTCACTTCTGGAGGCCATATTCTTTTCATTGATCTATTCATCTAGACTTACTTAAATACCACACTGTCAACACAACTATACTTCTGTATGGTAGAAACAATTTTATTTAAAGCTAAAACTTTAGACACCTCAGCAAATCTGGAAGCATGCCCAATGAGTTAAAGTTGGAATTCCACAATGCTTTCTGATAAAACTACTTTGTTTTGTGTGAAGTTCTGTGACTTACTGCATATTCTCTCATAGAGTCTTTTTAAAAGTAAAAGTTGTATACATTTAAGGTGTGCAGCGTGTGATGACATATATATTCACGTTAAAATGATTACTACATTGAAGCAAATTAACATATCCGTCTTATCACGTAGCTATCTTTTCTTTTTTCCTTTTCTCTCTTTATTATTATTATTATTATTATTTTTTGGTGAGAGCACTTGAAACCAACTCTCTCCACAAATTTCCAGTATATATTACAGAGTTATTAAGTGTAGTCATCATACTATGTGTTAGAGCTCTAGGCTTAAAGACCCTTAGGTACCACTGGGACAAAATTCCATGACTATCTGGTCACCTGCTTTATTTCCAAAGCTTTGCACAGTGTCTGCAATATAATATAAGCTTAATATTAGTTGAATAAACAATTGAGATGAAGTGGGAAAAGAGGCTTTGGCTATTCTCTCCTCCACATTCAGTATTTCCATAAGCCTAAATAATAGCACTAGATCTCAATATATAAGACTTACATGTCAAAGAATTTCATGGGTTACTATTAGAGTCAGAAATTCTGAGTATGCCACACCAGATCTCTCCCCAGGTCATATCACTTTTTTGACTCCTGGTTTCTCTTGTAAAAGCAGTATCCCTCCATGTATAAATGCAGTTATAACCATTTTGGCACTTTTCCTTATGTTAACTTATTTGTGTTTTCATGTTCTTTTTATATTAATTTTTAATATTTGTTTATATGATACTACTATACAGTATAGTAGATATACACTAAATGATTATGCGTTGTATTTTAATTATCTAGATCCAGAATGTGGGTAAAAATGAGCACTGTAATGAGAGTTTAGTAGTCTGGGCTCAGTTTTGTGTCTGCCAGTAACTTATTTTGTGAGGGAGTCTTATCTGGGCCTCTGTTTATTCATTTACAAACTTTGTGGATTTGAACTAGAACCAGATGCCCTGTGTGAGGTCCCAGAATTCTCCCTCTCCAGAACTCTGCTGGCTGGAGGATGGATAGCAGGAGGAACACACCTCAGGATGAGATTGTGCTCTATTTTATGTCACTTTTGCTTTGCACTGAGAAGCCTGTTGTTAATGCTGCCAATACCTACAGCATCTCAAACACAGTGAGAAGCAGCAATTGCTTCCTTCCGAAGGACAGAGACCACATATATCAAAGTCTACGTCTCTGGAGCATCTGGCTGCTAATGTTTGATACTAACATCCACACTCAATTAAATTGGGCTCCTCTTAGGAAAACAAAGATCCAAAAGAGGCAATGTCAAAAGAATTGATATAATCCAAATCCTGATGGTACAGAGAGCAGCTGGCTGGGGAAGTTAAAGAAGGAAAAGACACAGCAGTCTGCTTGTGATGTGGCTTTTTCACAACGTACTGAGAAGTTTTCTGAGATGTGACTTAGGAAGAAAAAGGGGCCCAAAAAGTTTTGGGGAATTTATCTGAATTATAGACAATCTTGGATGTGAATGAAACAGTGAACATCTCAGAGGGAAGCAAGTACAGCCCTTCCTCGGTGCTGTAGTGGTAATGACACGGCAAGTAGGAGGCCTCAGGGATTGTTTTGTCTGGGTAGTGCATAAAGATGTAAGGCCCAGGCTTGACGCAGCTCCTTATTCAATAACCAAGGGTCCAGCTCTCAGGGTGCCTTCCTGCTGTTGTACAAATCAGAACAAGTGACTGATCTCTCACAGGAATTGCAGGCCATGTAAATTACTGAATGATGGGTTTGACTCTGGTAGCTATTTGAGTTGTATTTTGAAATTTACATATACATTTACATATATAAATACTTTGTATATATAAATGTATATATCATATAAAATGTATTTTAGAAAATACAATGAGGTCAGTGCAAAAGTTATTGCGGTTTTGCATTGTTGAAATTTGGCATTTAATATTGAAATACATTCTTAAATAAATGTGGTTATGTTTCACATCATTTTAATGTGCATGTCTTGCTTTATGTTTTTTTGCTAATGACTTATTCCTTGCTGTTTATTTTATATTCATTTTAGCCTACAGAAATGATGTTAGATCAAAAGTAAATTCGAGATTTTCAAAATGGGCCATAAAAGCAGTGGAGACAACTTGCCATCTATGCAACACATTTGGCCCAGGAACTGCTAATGGACATATAGTGCAGTGGTGGTTCAAGAAGTTTTGGAAAGGTGACAAGAGCCTTAAAGATGAGGAGTGCAGTGGCCGGCCATCAGAAGTTGACAATGACCAATTGAGAAAATCTCTGAAGCCGATCCTCTTACAACTACATGATATGTTGCTTAAGAACTCAACACTGTTTACAAAGCAAAGACCTGGAACCAACCCAAATGCCCACTGATGATAGACTGGACAAGGAAAACATGGCACATATACATCACGGAATACTATGCAGCCATGAAAAGCGATGAGTTCATATCCTTTGTAGGGACATGGATGAATCTGGAAACCATCATTCTCAGCAATCTGACACAAGAGCAGAAAATCAAACACCACATGTTCTCACTCAAAGGTGGGTATTGAACAATGAGAACACATGGACACAGGGAGGGGAGCATCATACACTGGGGTCTGTGTGGGGGGAAACAGGGGAGGGATAGCGGAGGGTAGGAAGGTTGGGGAAGAATAACATGGGGAGAAATGCTAGATATAGGTGACGGGGGAATGGAGGCAGCAAACCACATTGCCACGTAAGTACCTATGCAACAATCCTGCATGTTCTGCACATGTACTCCAGAACTTACAGTGCAACAATATATATATGTGTGTCTGTGTATATATGTGTATATATATATATATATATATATATGAACTCAATGTTGACCATTGTATGATCATTTGGCATTTGAAGCAAATTGGAAAGGTGAAAAAGCTTGATAAATGCATGCCTCATGAGCTGAGCGAAATTTTTTTAAATCATCATTTTTGAAATGTTGGCTTCTCTTATTCTATGCAACGACACAATCGGATTGTGACAAATTATGAAAAGTGGATTTTATGCGACAACCAGCAATGACCAGCTCAGTGGGTGGACTCAGAGACAGCTCCAAAGCACTTCCCAAAGCCAAACTTGCACCAAAAAAAAGCACAGTCACTGTTTGGTGATCTGCTGCCAGTCTGATCCACTACAGCTTTCTGAACCCTGGAAAAACCATCACATCTAAGAATATGCTCAGCAAATCAAAGAGATGCACTGAAAACTACAATGCCTGCAGCCAGCATGGTCAACAGAAAGGACCCAATTTTTCTCTGTGACAATTCCCAGCTGCACGTCACACAACCAATGCTTCGGAAGTTGAACTAATTGGGCTGTGAAGTTTTGCTTTATCCATCATATTCACCTGACCTCTTGCCAACCGATTATCACTTCTTCAAGCATCTCGACAACATCTTGCAGGGAAAATGCTTTCACAACCAGCAAGATGCAGAAAATGCTTTCCAAGAATTCATCAAGTCCCAAAGCACAGATTTTTATGCTACAGGAGCAAACAAACTTTCTCATTGGCAAGAATGTGTTAATTGTAATGGTTTCATTTTGTTTAATAAAGATGTGTCTGAACCTAGTTATAATGATTTAAAATTCACAGTCTGAAACCACAATTACTTTTGCACCAACCTAATCTGTATATATTTGTGTGTGTGTGTGTGTGTGTATCTCTCTAAAGGTATAGTCTCCTCTAAGTATTAGGTAAAAAGAGTAAAATTATTTTTAGTTATTCTTTTCTTCTCTAGTCTTTATTTACCGTCTCCACCTCAACACCCATGCCATTTTAGACTCAGCTTTTGTCTTTAGCTACTTCACCTATAGCTGGAATATGAATTTTTCATATCCTGAGCATAAAACCCTTGGCCCCGCTGGGAGTGGCATCTGGGCAACACGTAAAACAGGGATTCCCATAAAGAAGGCCTAACCTGACAGTTGACAGACAGAAAACCTGAGGTAAGGGAGGCAAGATTTGCATATGGAAAATCTCTGGGAGACCCTGGAGAAGCGAAGACTAGATATGCTTAGACATACATCATTTCTAAGGAAACTGTATGTCAGAATCATAAGCTTTTGAAGACAGGTGAATTTTGGCCACTTATTCATTAAGAGGTTGACCAGAATTTGGATTCATGAGAAAATAGATGTTAAAACAGCTGCTGTAGAAAAAATATTTTTAATGATGCAGACCATCTGATCCCAGGCACAACAACCACCTTAATCATCACAGGCCTTTACTAACTTGGAACTAACAATGGTGGTATGATGTCTCGATCCCTTGGAAATACCTAAGAACTAAAAATCACAGGTGCTAGTGCTGGGTCTGCATATTGAAGTGCATTCCTTCCCCTCTGCGACAGCATTTTGTGATGCGTAAAGATATTTCTGTGTCTGACAATAAACAGAGATTGTTTCCCAGGAAAAAAGCTTGCTGACAAAAGATAGTCTTAAAAGAGGCTTCAAGATGGCCCACTAGAGGCATCTCATGCTTACCTTCTCCACAAAGAACCAAAAATAGTGAGTAGATAGTAAAACTTCAAATAGATAATTTAAGAGAGAACACTGGAATTCAACAGAGAAGTGACAGGAAGCCCCAAAGCAGGGAAGGAGAGAGAAATGAGGCAACCTGCTGGGCTGAGACCTGCTGGGGACCTGGAGAGTCTCTCCGTTGTGAGGAAATTGTAAATGAGAGACCCTCAGCCATCCACATTCCCACCGTAGACTCCTGCAAACATAGTTACTGGAGAGTCTCTTGACTATAGCAGGCCCTGAAGCTGACATAGGGAGCTTCCTGGAGACCACACGATGGCACTGCTCCAGCAAGAAAGCTCACAGCAGGTCCCTCACAGCTCCGAGTTATAGCAATTATAGCAAGGCGTCATTTAAGAGCTCATCCCTCAACAGATTGCGAAGGGTCAAGGCATGGGTCACCGACAGTGATGCCACTGTCTCTGGCAGTGGAGCCACTATGCATTTTCACATGCCCACATTCCCCTGCCTGCAGCTTCTGACATTCTGGGTTGCTGCCACCATGGCTGAAGTGGCAAGTGGGAGGTAGGTTGCTCTGCCGGGAGCTGAGGGACAAGCAAAGTGAGGGCTGCCAGCACAGAGGCTGAAATATGAGCAAAGTTCACATTCCCCACCTGCGTGCCTGTGGCCACCACTGAAAGCAACACTGCCCTCTTCAGTAGCAAGGTCATAGAGCAGCTGTTGCTACCCAACACTTGAACATTCCACTCAGAGGCTGGGGACAACACAGTTTGGGGACCACCCAGGCTCTGCCTACCATAGCCAGTGCCTGCACTACCAGGGACCTAATGACAAGCCCACGTGGCCCAGCTTCGCCTCTCTGCTCCCAGTTCCAGAGCATGTAGCAAAGTGTCCTGGGGACCACCCACTCCAGTCCACCACTGTTGGTACCTGAGCACTCCTCCCAAGGGCCTGAGGTTAGACTAACCCACCCTGCTACTACCACCACGGCTACTAGCCACCTGTGTGTGCTACCTGTGGGCCTGGAAATTGGCCCACTTAGCCCGACTGTGCAATGTGCACCACTCAAGACCCAGAGAGTTGTCCCACCATTTATTGCCATTACCTGTGCCACATTTGCTGTTCAGGAGCCCAATAACTTGCCTACTTTCTCCATTATAAGCATCCAAGCAAGCTATCTAGAGACTCAAGAATTGGCCAACTTAGACCTGCTAATACCAGTGCCTGCATATGCCATCCTAGGTCCCAAGGTCAGGCATGCTCAAGCCACCCCTGCCACAACTGGGGCTTGAAGACTGGCCCAACTGGCATCCCTATTTCCAGCAAAATTCACAATAGCCTTCACTAACAATAACCCCTTAAGCCACCAAGAAAATCACAGACACCACTGATGTTTACCAAAGAACTCATACAGAAACTACACTACTGCATACACCAATAATCAAAGCCAAAGTGTCCTACTCAACCAACACCATACATGAAAGCAAATTCAAAAAATTAAAGGAAGCAATTGTTTCACCAAATAGTCATATATCAACTCAAGGACACAGAAAATAGAGAAAAGCAAGAAAATAAGGCATCTCCAAAGGAACCTAATAATTCTCCAGCAACAGATCCTAATTAAAAAATTACAAAAGCCTAAAGAAAGGATTCAAAATACTGGTTTTCAAGAAGCTCAGCGATATAAAACTACAAAACAATACAAATTAATCATAAAAATAATGCAGACTATGAATGAGAAATTTTCCAGAAAGATACATATCATTAAAAAAACCCAGAAATTCTGGAACTAAAAAATTGAATGAAATATAAGATACATTTGAAAGCTTCAACAATGCACTAGATTAAGCAGAGGAAAGAGTCTCAGAACTCAAAGACAGGTCTTTTAAAATAACCCAATTAGACCAAAATAAAGAAAAAATAATTTAAAAGAACAAGAAAACACTATGTGACATATGGGACAACATAAAGCCACCAAATATTCAAATTCTCAGAATACCAGAAGGTGAAGAGAAAACAAAATAATTAAAAAATGAATTTAATAAAAAAACAGATGAAAACTTCCCAAGCATAGCAAGATATTTATATACAGAAAGCTCAAAGATTACCAAACAGATACAGTGTAAAAAGGTCTTCTCCATAGCACATTATAGTTAAACTGTCAAAAGTCAAAGGCAAAAAT
Source organism: Cebus imitator (assembly GCF_001604975.1). NCBI lineage: Eukaryota > Metazoa > Chordata > Mammalia > Primates > Cebidae > Cebus > Cebus imitator. The sequence goes on along the minus strand of NW_016107387.1, from coordinate 642,664 downwards.
TCTGATAATAGCAATACAAAAGCATCTAGCCACTTATAAAAAAGCAAAAACAAAACCCTGACAGAAGATTTACCAGTAGAAACCTAACAGACCAGAAGAGAATAGGATGATACATTCACAGTGCTGACAGTAAAATCTGACAGCCAAGGATGACTCAGTAATATTCTTCTTCATAAATGAAAGAGAAAAGGCTCAAATATTACTACTACTGAAAACTACATGACAAAAATTAAGAGAGAAAGAGAGGAACAAAATATACACAAAACAACCAGAAATTAATTAATAAAATGAAAGAAATAAGCCCTCACATATCAATACTAATCTTAAATGTAAATAGATTGAACTCTCCTCTTAAACAATATAGCACAGACTGAATGAAATGATTAATTTTTTTTTCCAGCAAACTAAGCCCGAAGTTAGCAAAAGGAAAATAATAATAAAGATCAGAGCAGAACTAAATAAAATAGAGACTTAACAAAATAGAAAGGTGAATGAAAGAAAAAGCTGGGTTTTTTTNTTTTTAAGAAAAGCAAAATTAACCACTTGCTAGATTGGCCAAGAAAAGTAAGAAAGAAGACCTAAATAAAATCAGAAATGGAAAAGGAAACATTACAACTGATACCACAGAAATACAAAAAGTCATTAAAGACTACTATGAACAATTACACACGAACAAACTGGAGAACTGAGACAAAATGGATAAATTGTCCAATCTACCAACATTGAATCAGGAAGAAATAGAAAACCTGAACAGACCAATGATAAGTAATGAGACGGAAGCTATCGTGAAACATCTCCCAACAGTTAAAAATCGAGGACTGAATAGCTTCACTGCTGAAGTCTACCAAACTTACTTTCAAAAACTAAAAAACACCAATTCTCCTCAAACTATTCAAAAAAATCGAACAGGAGAGAATTCTTCCTAATTCTTACAAAACCAGTGTTACATTGTTACCCAAACCAGGCAAGAATGCAACAAAAAAAGAAAACTACAGAAAAATATCCCTGGTGAACACAGATGCAAAAATTCCCAACAAAAAAACTAGCAAACCAAATCCGACAGCACATCAAATAAATAATAAACTGCGATCAAGTGGGATATATGGGATGAAAAGATGGTTCAATGTATGCAAATCAATAAATATAAAACATCACATCAACAGAGTAAAGGACAAAAACCATATAGCAATTCTTCTTCTCAATAAATGCAGGAAAAACATTTCATAAATTTTAACATCCCTTGATGATAAAAATTCTCAACAAGCTAGGCAAAGAAAGAACATAGCTCAACATAATAAAGGCCACATACGACAAGCCCACAGCTAACATCATTCTGAATAAGGAAAAGCTGAAAACCTTTTCTTTAAGAACTGGAACAACACAAGATATCCCCTTTCACCACTCTTATTCAACAATCAGGCAAAAGAAAAAAAAAATAAAAGGGATCTAGTTGTTTGTGTTTGTTTGTTTGTTTTGTTCAAAACGGCAGATTAGAGGCATTGCTAGCATACCATTCCCACTTGAAAGGACAAAATAGGGTGTAGCAATTCACATTGTGAAATTATTTTCAAAAAGTGACACAGGAACTGAACAGTAAAACTGAAGAAATCTACATATTCTTCAAGCAGAAGGCTGCAGTCCACACTGTGAGTCACGTGAAGGGCTGCAAGTCTCCAGAGTGTGAGAGGAGGATAGACGGCCTCTGAGATATACACCCGCACTGGATAACCTGAAAGTCCAGGCCATGGGGGAAGGCCCTAACCCCACCCACCACAGGAACAAACTTGGGGAGGGTTGTGGAATATAAAAGTAGGAGCAGCAGTGGCAAGACCCTTGCAACCATTCCCAGATCCCAACAGGAGCTGAGGGCAGCCATTCTTCACAGGGGATGCTGCAGAGGGCCACCAAAAAGTTCAGGAAGTGGTTGTAGGTTGAAAGAAGCCCCCAGCTGGGTATCATGATGTAACCTCAAATGGGGACAAACTCCTTTGGTCAGGGCTGGGGTGACGGAGAGAGTGAAAGGCAGACAGCAAATGTAGGAGTCATGAATAAAGAAGCCAGGTACCCCACTTTGCATTGGATGAGGAGGGGCGTGGCCTGAAAGCGCAATTTCTGTCTCCACAGGGAAAACTTGCAGGCTGACTGGAACGCAGCCCTCTTAGAGTAGTTTGGCTCCCAGGACTCCCGCTCCTAAGGGATGGGAAAGTGCACCACATCAAGGAAACACCCTGTGGGACAAAAGAATCTAGATGGCAGGCCTTGAACACTGGGTCATTTTGCTGGTGGAGTTCTTTTTTTTTTTTTGAGATGGAGTTTCACTCATGTTACCCAGGCTGGAGTGCAATGGCGCGATCTCGGCTCACCGCAACCTCCGCCTCCTGGGTTCAGGCAATTCTCCTGCCTCAGCCTCCTGAGTAGCTGGGATTACAGGGACGCACCACTATGCCCAGCTGATTTTTTGTATTTTTAGTAGAGACGGGGTTTCACCATGTTGACCAGGATAGTCTCGATCTCTTGACCTCGTGATCCACCCGCCTCGGCCTCCCAAAGTGCTGGGATTACAGGCTTGAGCCACCGCGCCCGGCCGCTGGTGGAGTTCTTTTAGCAGAGGCGCAATTGTAGTACTGGACCCAGCGGAAAACATCTTCAACTCTATCCCAACAGTCAGACAGCCCTGATGCGCATGAGGGATCTTGGAGAAGAAAAAGTCTTTCCTCACTTGTCTACTACTGTATGCATGGTGGGGTTCTTCCACAACATTTCAGCATGGGTGCAACTATCTACAGCCTTTCTGGGATACATCAGGTTGACTGTATCTTCACAGGAGGACCCTCCAAGTTTAGGCTTGTATGAGAGATGGAGTCACAATTCTCCTCTGCTTGGAACATCAACATTCCTATAGATGAGAAGGGGTGCCTATCTGATCTGAATAGCTAGAGCATTGAGACAGGAGTGTGTCTGAAAGGTGGATACCTTTCCTGCCGACCCAGCTGAAGAGCTGAGGTAGCTCCAACTCTTTCCCCTGATAAGACCTTAGTGCAACTCACTGAGACCTCTTCCAGCCACCTCTGTTTAGGTTGCAACTTCATTTATCCACAATAATGAAATAAAAACTATCTAGGTAAGAATTAACATAATGAAGAGAACAGTATCTCACATCTCAATATTAATGTTGAATGTAAATGGCATAAACACTTCACTTAAAAGATAGAGAATGGCAGAATGGATTTAAAAAAATCACAGTCCAAGTATCTGTTGTCCTCAAGGGACTCACCTAACATGGAAAGATTCATATAAACTCAAGGTAAAAGTAGAAAAAGGTATTTCATGTAAATGGAAAGCAAAAGAGAGCAGAAATAGCTATTCTTATATCAGACAAAACAGACTTCAAAGTAACAACCGTAAAAAAAGACAATGATGATCACTATATAATAATAAAAGGATCAATTTAACAAAATATTACAATTCTCAATTTATATGCACCAAAATTAGAGCTTCCAGGTTCATAAAACAGGTACTACTAGACCTGAGAAACAAAATAGGTAGCAAAATAATATTAGTGAAAGACTTCAGTATACCACTGACAAGCACTAGACAGGTTCTTCAAGACAGAAAGTAAACAGAGAAACAATAGACTTAAGTGACACGCTAGAACAAATGGACTTAACAGATATTTACAGAATATTTTACTCAAGATCTGAAGAACATGTATTATTTCCATCACCACATGGAACATTCTCCAAGATAGATCATATGATTGGCCACAAGACAAGTCTCAATAAATTTTAAGAAATCAAAATCATATAAAGTATCTTCTCAGTCCATAGTTGAATAAAACTAGAAGTCAACTCCAAAACAATCCCTAAAATTATACAAATAAGTGGAATTAAATAATGTGCTCCTGAATTATCTCTGGGTTAGCAATGAAATCAACATGGAAATTTAGAAATTCTTAGAATTGAATGATAACAATGACACAACTTATCAAAACCTCTGGGATACAGCAAAAGCAGTGCTAAGAAGAAAGGTTATAGCACTAACTACCTACATCAAAAAGTTTTAAAGAGCACAAGTTGACAACCTAATGTCACATCTCAAGGAATTGGAGACATAAGAACAAACTAAACCTAGAGGTAGGAAAGAAATAACAAAGATAAAACAGAACTAAATTAAATTCAAACAAAAAATATAAAAGATCAATGAAAGAAAAAGCTGGTTACTTGAAAAAAATAAACAAAATCAATAGACATTAGCTACATTAACCAAGAAAAGAAGAAAGAAGATCCCATAAAAGCACAATTAGAAATAAAACTGGAGACATTATAACTGATGCCACAGAAATACAAAAGATCATTCGAGACTACTATGAATATCTTTATGTGCACAAATTAGAAAACTTAGAAGAAATAGATAAATTCCTGAGAACATACAACCCTCCTAGATTAAATCAGGAGGAAATAGAAACAGACCAATAACAAGCAGCAAGATTGAATCAGAAATTTTAAAATTGTCAACAGGAAAAAAAGTCCAGGATCAGACGTAGTCACAGCTAAATTCTACTAGACATTCGTAGAAGAACTGGTACAAATCCTACTGAAATTATTCCAAAAGATTGGAAAAGAAGGAATCCTCCCTAAATCACTCTATGAAGCTAGTATCACTCTGATATCAAAACCAGGAAAAGACACAACAACAACAACAACAACAACAACAACAACAGATCAATTTCCCTGATGAACTTAAATGCAAAAATCCTCAACAAAATATTAGCTAACTGAATCCAACAGCACATCAGAAAGATAATTCATTATGATCAATTGGGTTTCCTCCCAGAAATGCAGGGATGATTTAACATACACAAGTTAATAAATGTGATACATCCCATAAACAGAATCTAAAAACAAAAACTATATTATCATCTCAATAGATACAAAAAAAAGCATCCAACAAAATTGGTATCCTTTTATGATTAAAAACTCTCAACAAACTTGGCATAGAAGGGACACATTTCAAAATAATAAAAGCCAGGCCTGGAATGGTGGCTCACGCCTGTAATCCCAGCCCTTTGGGAGGCTACAGTGGGAGGATTGCATGAGCCCAGGAGTTTGAGACCAACCTGGGCAACAGAGCAAGATCCAATATTTAAAGAAAAAAAAAAGAAAAATAATAAAAGGCCATATGTGACAAACCCATAGTCAACGTCATACCGAATGGAGAAAAGTTGAAAGCATTCCCCTTGCGAAAAGTAACAAGACAAGGATGCCCACTTTCACCACTCCTATTCAACATAATTCTGGAAGTCCCAGTCAGAAAAATTAGGCAAGAGAAATAAATAAAGGACATCCAAATTGGAAAACAAGAAGTCAAACTATTACCATCTGAAGATGATACAAATTATATACCTAGAAAATCCCAAAAACTCCTACAAAATATTTTTAGATTTGATAAATGAATTCAGTAAAGTCTCAGATTTCAAAATCAGTGTACACAAATCAGTAGCACTGCCGTACACCACCAGTAACTAAGCTGAGTCTCAAATCAAGAATTCAACGCCTTTTACAACAGCTGCAAAAAGGTAAAATACTTAGGAATATACTTAACCAAGGACCAAAAGATCTCTACAAGAAAAACTAGAAAACACTGCTGAAAAAAATCATTCATGACACAAACAAATGAAAGTGTATCCCATGCTCACAAATTGGAAGAATCAATATTGTGAAAATGACCATATTGCTCAAAGTAATCTGCAGATTCAGTGCAATGTCTATCAAAATACCAAAATCATTTTTAACAGAATTAGGAGAAATGATTTTAAAAGTCACAGGGAACTTAAAAGAGTCCAAATAGCTAAAGCAATCCTAAGCAAAAAGAATCTGGAGGCATCATGTTACCAGACTTCAAATTATACTACAAGGCTATAGTTAACAAAACAGCTTGGTACTGGTATAAAAGCAGGCACATAGACCAATATAACAGAATAGAGAACTCAAAAATAAAGCCAAATATGTACAACCAACTGATCTTTGACAAAGTATACAAAAACACATATTGGGAAATGGACACCCTATTTAACACATGGTGCTGGGAAAACTGGTAAGCCACATGTGGAAGAATGAAACTGGATTCCTATTTCTCACCTTATACAAAATCAACTCAAGATGGATCAAAGACTTAAATATAAGGCCTGAAACTACAAAAATTTTGTAAATGTTGGAAAAACTCTTCTAGACATTGGCCAAGGCCAGCGATGTATGTCTAAGACCCCAAAAGCAAATTCAACAACAACAACAAAAAATAAATGATACCTAATTAAACTAAGAAGCTTCTGCACAACAAAAGAAACAAACAGACAACCCACAGAATAGGAGAAAATATTTGCAAACTATGTGTCTGTGAAGGACAAGTATCCAAAAATCAAGGAACTCAAATCAGCAAGAAAAAATAAATTATTAAAAAGTAGGCAAAGGACATAATAGACATTTCTTAAAATAAGATAAACAAATGGCCAAAAAAAGTATGAAAAAATGCTTCATATCATTAATTATCAGGCAAATGTAAATTAAAACCACATTGAGATACCACTTTATTCCTGCAAGAATAACCATTATTAAAAAAATGGAAAAAAAAAAAAAGGATGTTGGTGTGGATATGGTGAAGGAGGAATGCTTATACATTGCTGGTGGGAATGTAAATTAGTACAACCCTTATGGAAAACAGTATGGAGATTCCTTAAAGAGCTAAAAGCAGATCTACCATTTGATCCAACAATCCCACTACTGGGTATCCACCCAAAGGAAAAGAAGTCGTTATATGAAAAAGACACTTGCACACACATGTTTATAGCAGCACAATTCATAATTGGAAAGAAGTGGAACCAACCTAAGTGTCCATCAACTAATGAGTGGATATAGAAAATGTGATATACAACCATAGAATACTGCTCAGCCATTAAAAGAAATAAAATAATGTCTTTTGCAGCAACTTAGATGAAACTGGAAGCCATTATTCTAAGTAAAGTAATAGGAGTGGAAAATCAAAAACTGTGTGTTCTCATTTGTAAGTGGGAGCTAAACTATGAGTATGCAAAGGCATACAGAGTGATACAATGGACTTTAGAGACTCAGAAGGGAAATGGTGGGAGGGAAACTAGAAATAAAAAACTACACCATTAAGTACAATGCACACTACCTGTGTGACAGGCACACTGAAATATCAGAATTCACCACTATATAATTCACCTGTGTAACAAAAAAATCACTGTGCTCCAAAAGTTATTGAAATAAAAATTAACTTTAAAAGACATCTAAATTGGAAAAGAGGAAGTCAAATTATCCTTGTTCACTGATTATATAATCTGTGACTATATATATATAGTCATTGGCATATATAAATATATATATATATATATATATATATGATATAGCCATAGGTAAATAGAAGAGCTACTAATTTCTGTGTTGATTTTGTATCCTGAAATTTTACTAAATTTATTTATCAAATCTAAGAGAATTTTGGTGGAGTATTTTATGTTTTTCTAGATATAAAATTGTGTGTGTGTGTGTGTGTGTGTGTGTGTGTGTGTGTGTGTACCAAATAGCCAAAGCAATTCAAAACAAAAAGAACAAAGCTGAAAGCACCACACTACCTGACTTCAAAATATACTACAAGGCTATAGTAATCAAAGCAGCTTGACATTGGTTTTAAAACAGACACATAGACCAATGAAACAGGGTAGAGAGCCCAGAAATAAATCCTTGTATTTATGGCCAACTAATTTTAAACAGATCGATTGGTTCTAAATACATGGGAAAAACATACATTGAAGGAAACGATATCCTTTTCAATAAATGATGCTGGAAAAATTGAATATTTGTAGACAGAAGAATGAAACTAGACCCTTACCTCTTACCATATACAAAAATCAACTAAAAATAGATTCAACTTAAATGTAGACCCCAAACGATGAAACTCTGAGAAGAAAACACAGGGAAAACACAACACGACACTGGTGTAGCTGAAGGTATTATGGCTAAGATCTCAAAAGCACAGAAAACAAAACATAAATAGACAAATGGAACTACATTTAACTAAAGAGCTTCTACACAACAAAGAAAACAATCCACAGAGTGAAGAGATAGCTTGTTGAATGAGAGAAAATATTTGCAAACTATTTATTTGACAAGGGACTCATACCCAGAATATATAAGGAACTCAGACAACCTCTCAACAGAGGACAAACAAATAGTCCCATTGAAAAGCAGACAAAGGACATGAACAGAAGTTTTCGAAATGAATAGATACAAATGGTGAATAGGTATGTTTAAAAATGTTCAACATCACTACTTATCAGGGAAAAACAAATTAAAGCCACAGTGAGATATCATCATAGCCAGTAGAACGGCTATCATAAAAAAGACAAAAGAAACCCAACAGATCCTTGTGAGGATGTAGGGGAAAAGGAACTCAGACACTTTTGGTGGAAATGTAAATCTGTACAGCCACTGTGTAAAACAGTATGGAGATTTTTCAAAAAATTGAAAATAGAACTACCTTATGATCCAGCAATTTTATTACTGGGTATCTATACAAAGAAAATGAAATGTGTGCATCAAAATGATACCTGGACTCATATGTTTATTGCAGCATTGGAATGCATTTGGAATCGACCTAAGTATCTATCAACAGACAAATAGATCAAGAAAATGTAGTCGATGGCCATACCACCCTGAATGAGTCTGATCTTGTCTGATCTCAGATGGTAAGCAGAATTAGGTCTGGTTAGTACTTGAATGGGGTACTCTCCTGGTAATATCAGATTCTGTAGGCTTTAAACAAATTAATGAAGAAAAAACAAGGTATACATACAAAACGAAAAATTATTTGGCCATTGAAAGAATGAAATCAAGTTACTTGCAGCAACGTGGTTGAAACTGGAAGTGAAGTAAACCAGGCACAGAAAGATAAATATCACATGTTCTCACTGATGTGGGAGCAAAAGAAAGTTGATCTCAAGGAGGTAGAGAATAAAATGATAGATACTAGAGGCTGGGAAATGTGTGTGGACTGGAGGGGAGGTTAAGAGAGGCTGGTGAATAGGTATAAGCATACAGTTAGATAAAAGATATAAATTCTAATGTTTGATAGTAGGTTAGGATGACTGTAATTAGCAACAACAGTCTATGGTATATTTCAAAGTAGCTGGAAGGGAGGACTTGATACATTCTTAACACATAAATAATGATAAATATTCAAGGTGATAAAGATCCCAAATACCCCGAATTGTTCATTGCATACTCTGTGCATGTAACAAATACTCACATGTTCTCATAAATATGTAAAATATTATATATCAGTTCAAAGTTATAGCTGGAAGATTCCAAATGGAGATAAAGGACTGTAGCTAATATTGCAAGTCCGGCTTCCCTGCAAGGAGGTGACTACAGGTTGTGCTGGGTGAGAGCTCCCTCCTTATCCCATGCTCATAATCCCCATTGTATTAGCTATGCTGGCTTCTGTCTCTTTCCTTGGTCCTGGTCCAAAGAACTCCAATTTTGTAGGATAGAAGGTTTAGATATCCTTTTACTGTCTCAACAAGATTTTCAGTGTATACAAATATGGAAAACTGAAAATTAGGTTTTCAGGTTACTCACAAAATTGAATATCCTTTATCATATTTTATGGGAAGGAATTTTCATTCCCTTAAGAGTTGATGTGTATCACTGAAATCCTAACCCACCGAATGGCATCTTTTTTTTTGGAAAACTGTCTGCCAGTAACATCTCCACTAAGAGAAATCTATTATAAATATTATTTAGAGTTTTCTTAAACTTTTTTTATGGACGTCAGACATAGAGCATTTCTTGGGAAATGATTTTTTTAAAAATCCCACTCTATTGGAAAAAAATCCCAGCTCCATTGTTGCAAAAACAGGGCAATTTTGAGCGAGTCACTTCATTTCTTGGGGACTCAGTTAATACATTTGTAAAATGAGAGTGTTAAACTAAAATAACTGAGATTTCCCAGCTGTAGCATTCAATGCTTCTATGTTGTCAGTATTTGTTGATGTTTTAAATAATAATATTACTTCATTCCCAGAGGCTTCCTGATCTGCCATACCTCTCTCTCCAGATTCTTCCACAGATAAATAGTTCCAGGTGGGATTCGTTTAGATTTATTATTATTATTTTAATAGCTACCATATATCCAGTGCTTACTATGTACAGAATGTATGTTATCTGACATAATCCATATGTAACTCAAGTATTAGACTAGTCTTGCCTTTCCCCATATTTTGGGAAAGTGGAGTTTGTCTTAAAACTGTTTCTTGCTCCTTGCAGCTGCTGCTTTGGGTTACATGTTTCTCTCTGTTGCTCTTGGCTCCCTCTTGGACCAACTGGCTGTGCTGCCCACCATTGCCTAACACTCTGAAACTCTGACCTCCCCCTCGAGGTGATGCTGCTGCTCCTGTGATGTTACCAGGTGATGGGAAAATGTAACAAGAAAATTTCCTTGCTCTTGTGTCTCTTAATTCTCCCAAGCCCACCATATCAGACTCTGTATTTGTTACAGATACTATTATAGAGATGGAAATTTATATACAACAGAGGAAAGGATAACTTAAAACTTCATGTAAAATATGATTTTCCCCAAGCCCCAAAGAAAAGACAATAAATAAATAGAAGACAGATGGGTGAATGGATGCGTAAAATAAAGTAGCTCTTCATCATGCCCTTTGGGAAGCAGCCCAGTTCAAACTCCTGTTCTCAGTCCCAAGCCTCCCCTCCTTCACTCTCAGAGAGGGATATTTTTAAATTCTCGTTTCAAATCTCTGCTTGTCTTTTAGAAATCCACATCTGCTGTTTATGAGGATTGATATCACCTTGGATTTCATCATCTTTTTCTTCCAGGGCAAATCATAGGCCACACTAACCTACAGAAACATATCTTCTTAAAATCTAAGGCATCAAGTTGAGAAATACATCAGATGTTGTTTCAGCAGAGCAATTCAGTTATGAGCTTCCAAAATATATTAGACAACTCCAAGGTTAGTTTTAAACCTTTGAATCCAATTCCATTCTAAGTCTCTTCTCTCTCATATGAAGTCCAGATATGTCTTCCTCATTCTTGCTATGATTTTCTTAATTATAAGGCTAAACACTTACACATATCTCCCAACTACAGACAATATTTTCATAGAGCATATGGTCTAATGGAAAATAAGAAACTTTTTTTTTCATGAATGCAGCATAACCTATATAGATTCCTTAGTCCACAATGGATGTAATACTTTCCATATTATATACAGCCATGTCAGTTCTCTTTTACCTTTCCTTTGAACATGTCCAGAAGAAATGGGTGTGTATAAAATTATGCTCATTTTCTACTTCTTTAAACCACAACGCCATCTATATCAGATAGTTGCCTTCAAGAAAAAAACAAAAACAAAAAACAAGAAGAACCTTTGAAATCAGTCTTTCTTCACTTGGAATCAAGTCAAATTCATGGACTAAATATCCTCTCCAATTATCTTTGCAAACACAAAGGTAGCAGTATAAGGACTTACTACTTCCATTTGAAATCCTTTCAGATTTCAAAAGATTGGGGAAAAGGGTTGGCTTATGTTTCCCTTTAAGTTATATTTATGATAAGATTTGGGGTAGCAGTTACTATTCTAGACTTAGGGAACTGAAGGTAAGAGTCAAAATGACACACCAAAATCATACATGCAATGAGTAGATTTGCAGAGATGTCACCAAAGTTAGTGAGTTGTTGAGGTCCATTCACTACAACAATATAGACTTCAGATTGTTTAGAGACAGCTTTTTCCTTCAAAAATGAAAAGCAATGTTGTGTCTCTCTTTCCTTTTCTTATGTCTCTTTTTCTGCTCTTTCCTCCTTTTTTTATCCAGTCCTTGGTTAATGCTACCTTACTGTGATAACAATGTTAAATACATTTGCGTTGGTCTCTTTCTCTCTGAAATAATTGTTAAAATCATATTCTGTCAAAAGAATATTAGGATTTAACCAGCAGATAGAGAATGCTTTTGAGAAAAGACAGTTATATGTTCCCCAAGTGAAATCTGCCCTTTCTTCTTTTATTGAGAAATCATGATTCAACTCTATGATTTGGTTTACTTCAATATTTCAAATGAGAGAGGTGCTAGGACAAAGAGAAGGGAGATTCCTGCTTATAAATTTATTAATTGTATTTTTTACATACAGTATAATGCCTTGATTTTAAGTGTATAGTTCAACAAATTTTGACAAATGTTCATACCTTTCTAATATCATTCAAATCAAGACACAGAACATTTTTATTGCCCCTGAAGCATTCCTTGTGGCACTTCCAGTCTCTCTCTTCCAGAGAAATTGTTGATTCTGATTTCTGTAACCAGAGATTACTTTTGCCTGTTCTGGAACGTCATATAGTGAAATTATGTAGTATAGACTTATGCTTGGTTTCTTTCATTCAGCATAATATTTCTGAGATTCATTCATATGTTTGTTTATTTTTTGCTTACTTCAAGTATATAAAAATATTCTTCCTATATTTTCATTAAGAAGCTTTATAATTTTAGCTCTTACATTTAGGTACAGGATTCATCTGATTTTTGTATAGGACATAATAAAGGGGGGAAGATTAATTTTTTATAAAGATATACAGTTATTCTGATGTTACTTGCTGAAAAGACATTTTCCTCTACTGAATTTTATTATCATCTTTTGAATAAATCAACAAACTTCACAAGTATAAATGTAATTCTAAGTTATGTCTTCTATACAGTTAATCTATTTGTCTATCCTTATGTCAATACTAATTGTCTAATATACTGCAGTTTTATACTCTCTGTTGAAATCAGGCAGTGTAAATCTCCTAACTTTATATCTTTAACATGTTTCTAACTTTATATGTTTAAAATTTGGTCACTCTAAGCACTTTGCATGTCCATATACATTTTAGAATTAGTTTGTCAATTTTTTTTTTCAGATGAACTCTTGCTCTGTCGCCAGATTGCCAGGCTGTAGTGCAGAGGTGTGACCTTGGCTCACTGCAACTTCTGCCTCCTGGGTTCCAGTGATTCCCCTGCCTCAGCCTCCCGAGTAGCTGGGACTACAGGCATGCACCACCAGGCCCAGCTAATTTTTGTATTTTTAGTAGAGATGAGGCTTCACCATGTTGGCCAGGATGGTCTCAATCTCTTAACCTTGTGATAAGCCCACCTTGGCCTCCCAAAGTGTTGAGATTACAGGTGTGAGCCACTGCACCCAGCCTTAGTTTATCAATTTTTACAAAAGTATCTGTGAGGATTTTGCTTGAGATTGTTTGATCTATAGATCTTGATGGGGAGAAAAATAAGGATTACAAGATTGAATCTTCAAATCCATGAACATAGTATACATCTCTATTTATTTAGAACTATAATTTCTCTATGTCTAGGTGTATATCTTTTGCTAAATTTATTTATTTTTACTTTGATTTTAACTATTAAGCTATTATAAATAGTGTTGTTTGCTTAATTTCATTTCCTAGTTATTTCTATTTCTTGTGTATAGAAATATTTACACTTTTAATTCTAGCTTTTTTTTTTTGGGTAGCTTTCCCTGGATTTTTACATTCACAATCATGTCATATATGAATAAAGACAGTTATACTTATTGTAAAATTTCTGCTTGTTCCTGTTCTCTCTCCTTCTGTGTGTGTGTGTGTGTGTGTGTGTGTGTGTGTGTGTGTGTGTTTGCCTTCTTGCACTTTCTGTACAATGTTGAACAAAAGTGGAAAGAACAAAGATTGCTTTCTTGTTCTTGATGTCAGGGTGTTAATATTTTGTGTTAAAGCATAATGTGTATAACACTTTATCAAATTGAGAAAGTCTTCTACTTTTAGTTTTCTGAAGTTTTTTTTTTCCATCATGAATGGGAAGTGACTTTTATCAAATGTTTTTTCTATATCTATTATGCTGAGATGATTATGTAATTTAATCTTTATATTAATATGGTGAATATATCGGTTGACTTTAGAATATTGAAACAATTGGCTGGATGCAGTGGCTGATGCCTGTAATCCCAGTACTTTGGGAGGTCAAGGCAGGTGGATCATGAGGTCAAGAGATTGAGACCATCCTGGCCAACATGATGAAACCCTATTTCTACTAAAAATACAAAAATTAGCTAGGCGTGGTGGCATATACCTGTAATCCCAGGTACTTGGGAGGCTGAGGCAGGAGAATTGTTTGAACCTGATAAGTGGAGGTTGCAATGAGCCAAGATTGTGCCACTGTACTCCAGCCTGGTGACAGAGCAAGACTCCTTCTTGGAAAGAAAAAAAAAAAGAACATTGAGACAACTTGACAACTTTGCATTCTAGAGACTAACATCACTTGGTTGTAATGTATTATCCCATTTAATTTTAATATTTATTTTATTTCCTCTAATAATTTTTTAGTTATATGGCTTACTTTCTTAAGCAGTTGCCTCAAAAATTGTAATATACACCCTTAAATTATAACTATTTCAAAAATATTTGATTACCTCATAATTTCAGATATTTATGACAATATATTTCCAATTATTACCCTCTGCCTTTTGAGGCCTTGTTATTTTACTGTTACATATTGCATAAAATTCTATGTTCTTTTTTTTAAAGCGTCAATACCCTTTAAGGACATTTAATAATTTATGTGTAGAAAACAAGAAATAATTTTCAAAATACTTTTAAATGTACTCTGTTCTTTCTTATAAAGCTGAGTGTTTATCTGATGTCACTGCTTTTAAACCTATGTAAATTATTATTTCTTGTAGGATAGTTTTGCTGGAGTTTAATTCAACTTTTGTCTGTTTAAAAATATCTCTATGCCACCATTAGTTTTTGAAGGATGCTTTTGGCAGATATAACAGTTAATTGTTCTTTCATGCTTTAAAAATATTATTCTATTATATTCTGGCTTCCATTATTTTTGATGAATCAAGTAACATTCTTATCATTGTTTCCTTGCATATGGAGTTTCTTTTTTCCCCTCTCTGGCTACTTTTAAGTTAATATTTTTATCTTTGTTTTTCCACAATGTGACAGTGATGTGTCTAAGAGTAAATGTCATTCTACTTTGGAGTTTTCTAAGCTTTTTAGATTGGTAGCCTATTTTCCCACGTATATATAGCTAGATTCTATTTGCTAATTGTTAAGAACCTCTCTAAGATTTTAGTGGTTATCAATAAAACTGCTATAAATAATCCTGTAGTTTTCCGTGTGGACATACATTTTCAAAACAGTCGGGCAAATACTTAGGATCACTAAATTATGATAAGACTATATTTAGCTTTATAAGAAACTGCCAAGCCATTTTCCAAAGTGGCTGTGCCATTTTGCATTCTCACCAGAAATGAATAAGAATTTTCAAATGAGGTTTCCTCCAAATGCTCACCAGTAATTGTTATTGTCATATCTTTTAAACATTTTAGACATTATTATTAAAGTATTATCTCACTGTTGTTTTAATTTGCTTTCACCTAATGGCAAATAATGCTGATCATCTTTTCATAAGCTTACTCGCTATCTATCTTCTTCAGTGAGCTGTCTCTTAAAAGCCTTTGCCAATTGTAAAATTTAATTGTTTGTTTCCTATCATTGAGTTCTAAGGGTTCTTTGTATATTTGGATATGAATCCTTCATCAGATATTCGTTTTGTAATACTTTTCTATCAGTCTTTCCTTTCTATTAGCAGTGTTTTTTGCAGAACAGGAGACTAATTTTACTAAAGTCCAACTAAAACAGATTTTCTTTTGTGTACTATGCTTTTAGATTTCTAACTAACTTCTTCACCAAATGCAAGTTTATCTCGATTTTTAAAGGTGTTTTCTTCTAGAAGTTTTAGAGTTTTGTACTTTACCTTTCAGTCTATGATCCATTTTGAGTTAATTTTTGTGAACGTCTGTTTTTAGATTCATTATTTTTTACACATAGATGTTCAATTATTCTAGTTCGATTTGTTAAAATGAGTGTTCTTTCTCCATTGAATTGAATTTGTGTGTTTGTCAAAGAACAATTGTCTGTATTTGAGCCTGTTTTGCACTCTTTATTTGATTGTATTGCTCTATGTGACTATTCTTTTATGCTTTTTAATTGCTGAGCTTTCTTGGTTACTTTAGCAAGCATTGACTTGGGTAGTGAGATTATCCCAATTTGTCCATCATATTCAGTATTGCATTAGTTATTTCAGGTTCTCTATCTTTCTGTATTACCTTTAGAATCAAATTTTTGATATCTATAAAATAACCTACTGGGATTTTCATTGGAATTGCACATGTTTATAGATCAAGTTGAGAAGGACTGATACTTTAACGATATTGAGTCTTCCAATAAATAAACCTGAACTAGCTCTTTCTTTTGATTGCTTTCATTGGTGTTTTGTAGTTTTCTGCATTCAGATCTTGTACACGTACATTTTGTTAGATTTATACTTAAGTTTTCATAAAGGTGGAAGATGATTTTTTCAACAGTATTGTTTCATTTTGTTTGAGTTTCAAATTCTAGATCTTCATTGCTCATATATGTAGGAAAGCATTGCCTTTTGTAAAGTTAATCCTTTTTATTCTCGGATTCCAAAGTGCCTTCCTGTTAAGCTCCCATATTGTAAATAAATGTTCTTTAGGCAGCCTATTTAGTGTCAATTTTTTTGAATTTTTGTGCTTTTATGTTGGTGATTTCACTTCCAAGTGTAGTTCTGAAAAAGTTGTCTATTGTGCATATTGTGTGCTAGATTTCATTCAAGCATAAGTTATAATATAGTTGGCTATGGGTTGAATGTTAATAAATTAAAACTATGGTACATCCAGAAAAAAAAGTAAGAGGAAATTTACCTATTTTGTATGGAAGACTATTCTGGAAAATGCTAAAGTAACATCTAGATAGAATTTGATGAAGTTTTGAAAAAGGTGGAAAATCAGCTAAATTTCTGAATTTATGAAATGACTAATTTTCAAAAAGTATAGTAGACTGCATTGTTGTGAGGCTGAAAGTCAAAGAAATTTATGGTAACATTGCCCAGTGTCAGGAAAGTGCCAAACCCTTACCAGCTAGTGTTTTAGTATAAAGAAATGCTGCACACAATTAACTATTCGTAGGAAATATATATTAAATTAGGTATTTTAAAACAGAAACACACATTAAACAAGCTTATTATTGGTCAGTTTATGTAAGTATTGTCACCAGAAGTTTGCAGGAACCTGATTCCGTATTTGCCCTAAGAGAAATAGCAGAGTATTCACTAATTTAATGTTCAAAATGATTTTATAGAACATAACTACTGTGAATAATGAGACTTGATTCTATTATCAACTCATAGCCTTCAATGTTGCTATAATCACTTATTTATTCCAGGACATATTTCCATAGATTCTTTGAAATTTTCAACATAGATGATCATGCTATATATAAAGAAACGCACTGTTTTCCAATCTGTCTATGTTTTATTTCTTTTTCTTCCCTTATTTCACTATCTAAGAATTCCAGTACAATGCTGAGTAGAACTAATGAGAGAGAACATCCTTGCCTCACTACTAATTGTATTGGGAAAACATCCATTAAGTGTGATACTAGCTGTAGGTTTTTATAATTGCTCTTGATAAAGTTGAGGAGATTCCCCTCTGTTACTAGATTATAGAGCTGTTACCATGAATGGGTATTAAATTTTTGTTAAACACTTTTCTGTTCACGTTGATATCATTGTATAATGTGTTTCTTCTAAAACTGATAATATGGTAGATTGTATTGGTTGATTTTTGAATATTGAACCAGCTTCACACATCAAGAGTAAACTCTACTTGGCCATGATGTACAATTCATTTTATACACAGCTGGATTTGATTCTAATATTTTCTTGAGGATTTTTTAGTTATTTTTATGAAGGATATTGATCTGTAGTTTTCCTTCTTTGTAATATCTTTATTTGATTTTGATATTGGGGTAATGCTGGCCTCATGGCATTAGTTTCAAAATGTATTATAACTTTTTTCAACAGTTTTTGCAGAGCAGGGACATTTTTAAAAAATGGTAGAATAGAAACATCAGCCTGGTGCTTTCTTCTTTAAATAATTACTAATTATAGGTTCAGATTCTTTCACAGATTTGGATTCACTCTGGTTATCTATTTCTCTATGCCTGAGTGTTGATAGTTCATATCACTCAAGAAATTGGTACATTCAATTTATCAGATTTGTGGCCATAAAGTTATTTGTAGCTTTCTTTTAGTATAATTTTGATGTCCATAGAATTAATATTGATGATCCCATCCTTTGTTTTTGATAATGATCATTTGTGTCTTTTCTTTTTATTTTACTTGTTAGTCTGGCAAAAAGTTTATCAATTTTATTGATCTTTACAAAGAACCAACTTTTGGGTTCGTTGGTTTTCTATATTGTTTTCTATTTTGAATTTCATTTATTTAAGTAAAAATAATCTAATATTTATTATTTCTTTCTTCTGCTAGCTTTAGGTTTCTATTGCTATTCTTTCTCTACTATCCTAAAGAAGAAATTTTGATTATGAATTTTAGGTCTCATTAGTTTTTGAATGCATGCATTTGGTGCTATAAATTTTCCTCTAAGCACTGCTTTTACTACATTCTAATTTTGATAAATTGTATTTGCATTTACTTTTTTTTAGTTTGTCATTTTATGCATTAGTTACTTAGAACTGTGTCATTTAAGTTCTACATATTGGGGACTTACTAGCTATTTTCTATTATTAATATCTAATTTAATTTCATTGTGGTATAATAACACACTTTGCATAATTCCTTTTCTTTTAATTTTCTTGAAGTTTGTTTTGTGGCCAGAATGTAGTCTGTATTAGAAAATATTCTACATGAGCTTCAGGCAAATGTTTATTTTGCTGTTGTGGGTTGATGTAATCTTCAAATGTCAGTTAGATCAAGTTGATTGATAGTACTGTTCACTTGAGTCATATTCTTACTCATACTGTGCCTGTTTCTTCTGCCAATTACTGAGAGAAGGTTGTTGAAGTCTTCAACTCTAATACTCATTTTTGTATTCCTCCTTTCCATTTTATCAGGCTTTAGTTTATTTATTTTGATGTTCTTTCACATTCAGGACTTTTTTTTTTTAAATTGAACCCTTTATTATTATGTAACACCTCTATATATTCCTGACAACTTTTCATTTTTCCAAAGTCTGGTTTGTCTGAAATTAATACAGCTACTCCATCTTTCTTTTGAATCTTGTTACCATGGTATATTTTTCCACTTCTTTACTTTTAGCCTAAGTTTTTATATTTAAAGTAAATTTATTGTTGACAATATGTAGTTAAGCTTTGTTTCTTTTATCCATTCTGATAATTGCTGTGTACTAGGATTATTCATATTTAAAGTAACTTTAATTCACATTTAAAGTAATATTGGTATAGTTGGATTAACATCTATCAGATTTATATCTGTTTTCTATTTGTTGATTTTGTTACTTGCTTCTTTTTTTCCCACTCTTCTTCTGCCTTCTCTAGTTTCAATCAAACATTTTTTGTGACTCCGTTTTATTTTCCCTCTTAGTATATGAATTATACTTTAGGGTTTTTTATAGTTGGCCTAGAGTATACAATACACATTTTTCAGCTTTATTGAAGTATAATTGATAAATAAAAATTGTATAAATTTAAGATGTGTAACATGATAATTTCACATAGATATACATTGTGAAGGGATTATCAAAGTTATTAAAATACATTTTTAAACTAATTTAAGGCCAGCTTTCAATAACACTAATCTTATGAATAGTGGTGCAATATCATATTACAGAGTTTTCCCATTTTTTGTCCCATTGCTTTGTCCCTTTGCGTCATTTATTTTACTTATTCATATTCTGTAATACCTAGTAACCTAACATATTGTTACTTTTGTTTCCTCAGTGATCTTTAGATAATTAAGAATTAAAAAGTGAAATATTTTATTTTACTTCCATTGATTCTTTTGTTAAAAACATCATGTGGAAAGATGACCAAATAGGAACAGCTCTGTAGTGCAGTTCCCAGGGAGAACAATGCAGAGGGTGAGTGATCATTGCATTTCCAAATGACTTTTTACTGCCCACAGACCAGGAGATTCCTGGGCTGAAAAGTTTCCAGCATGGCCAAGTGCAGTCGGTCTCCACACAAAAACTCACACAAATCTGGGCAGCCATTTCAACTGGCACCTGGAACGCCTGGGAGACAGAGCTGCCCATTCAACTGCAAAAAAGGGGGCTGAAACAGGGAGCCAGGTGATCTGGCTTGGTGGGTCCTGTCCCCACAAAGACCAGCAACCTGAAACACTCTGGATTGAGAGTTTTGTAGCAAGTGCAGCTGGATCCAGGAGAGTCCAGATCCATTGGGGGAAGTGTGTCCATCATAACTGATGCAGTCCACCACTACCGAGGCAATCTGCCATTACTGAGGGAGTCTAACATTACTGAGGCAGACTGCCATTACCGGGGCAGTTCTAACTATACCTCTGTAAACAAAACCACAAGGAAGTTAACACAGCACTGCTGGGCAGAGCCCACAGCAGCTTAGCAATGCCTCTGCTGGCAGACTGTGACTAGGCTACCTCTGTACTGGGTAGAGCATGTCTGAAAAAAGGCAGCAGCACATTAGAAACTTACAAATAAAGCCCCACATTCCCAGGACAGAGCACCTGGGAAAAAAGGAAGTTATGAGTTCTTCTGCAGCAGACTTAAAAGTACCTGTCCAGCAGCTCTGAATGGAACAACGGAGCTTACAGCTCAGCACTTGAGCTCCTATAAGGGACAGACTGTCTCCTCAAGCAGCTCCCTGACCCCTGTATATCCAAAGAGACACCTCATAAAGGAGAGCTCATTCTGACATCTGGCAGGTATTCTTCTGGGATGAAGATAACAGAAGAAATGCAGCAACCTTTACTGTTCTGCAGCTGCCACAGGTGATCCCCAGGCAAGCAGGGTCTGGAGTGGACCTCCAGCAATACTACAGCAAAGGGGCCTGACTGTTAGAAGGAAAATTAAAATCAGAAAGATATAACTTCAACATCAACAAAAAGGATATCCACTCAGAGACCCCATCCGAAAGTAACCAACTACAAAGACCACAGGTAGATAATTCCACAAAGATGGGAAGAAACCAGCACAAAAAGGATGAAAATACTCAAAGCCAGAATGCCTGTCCTCCTCCAAGGGATCTCAATGCCTCACCAGCAAGGGAACAAAGCTGGATGGAGAATGAGTCTGATGAATTAACAGAAACAGGCTTCAGAAGGTGGGTAATAACAAACTTCTCTGAGCTAAAAGAACATGTTCTAACTCAATGCAAAGAAACTAAGAACTTTGAAAAAATGTTTGATAGGATGCTGATGAGAATAAATGGCTTAGAGAAGAATATAAAAGACTTGATGCAGCTGAAAAACACAACCCAAGAACTTCACTATGCATACACAAGTTTCAACAGAAGAATTGACCAAGCAGAAGAAAGGATATCAGAGATTGAAGATCAACTCAATGAAAAAACAAGCAGGAAAGATTAGAGAAAAAAGAGTGAAAAGAAATGAACAAAGCTGACAAGGAATATGGGATTATGTGAATAGACCTAATCTATGTTTGATAGGTTTCCCAAAATGTGACAGAGAGAATGAATCCAAGCTGGAAAACACTCTTCAGGATAGTATCCAGGAGAACTTCGCCAACCTAGCAAGGCAGGCCAACATTCAAGTCCAGGAAATACAGAGAACACCATAAAGATATTCCTCAAGAAAAGCAATACCAAGGCACATAATCGTTAGATTCACCAGGGTTGAAATGGAGGAAAAAATGCTAAGGGCAGACAGAGAGAAAGATCTGGTTACACACAAAGGGAAGCCCATCAGACTCACAGCAGATCTCTCAGCAGAAATCCTACAAGCCAGAAGAGAGTGGGGGCCAATATTCAACATCCTTAAAGAAAAGCACTTTCAACCCAGAATTTCATGTCTAGCCAAAGTGAGCTTTATAAGCGAAGGAGAAATAAAATCCTTTATGAACAAGCAATTGCTGAGAGATTTTGTCACCACCAGGCTTGCCTTATGAGAGCTCCTGAAAGAAACACTATACATAGGAAGAAACAACCAGTACCAGCCACTCCAAAAATGTACCAAATGGTAAAGAGCATAGAAAAAATGAAGAAACTGCATCAACTAATGGGCAAAACAACCAGGTAGCATCAAAATGGCAGGATCAAATTCACACATAACAATATTAACCTTAAATGTAAATGGACTAAATGTTCCAATCAAAAGACACAGACTGGCAAATTGGATAAAAAGTCAAAACCCATCAGTGTGCTGTATCCAGGAAACACATCGCATGTGCAAGGACATACATCAGCTCAAAATAAAAGGTTGGAGGAAGATTTACCAAGCAAATTGAGAGCAAAAAAAGAGCAAGAGTTGCGATCCTAGTCTCTGATAAAATAGACTTTAAACCAACAGAGATCAAAAGAGACAAGCACATTACATAATGGTAAAAGAATCAATGCAACAAGAAGAGCTAATGATCCTAAATATATATGCACCCAATACAGGACCACCCAGATATATAAAGCAAGTTCTTAATAACCTACAAAGAGACTTTGACTCCCACACAGTAATACTGGGAGACTTTAACATTCCACAGTCAATATTAGACAGATCAATGAGACAGAAAATTAACTAGGATATCCAGGACTTGAACTCAGATCTGGACCAAGCAAACCTAATAGACATCTACAGAACTCTCTACCTAAATCCACAGAATACACATTCTCAGCACCACATCACATCTATTATAAAATTGACCACATAATTGAAAGTAAATCACTCCTTAGCAAATGCAAAAGAACGGAAATCATAACAAACAGTCTCTCAGATCACAGTGCAATAAAATTAGAATTCAGGATTAAGTAACTAACTTGGAACCACACAATTTCATGGAAACTGAACAACTGGCTCTTGAATGTTGACTGGATAAACAATGAAATGAATGCAGAAATAAAGATACTCTTCAAAACCAGTGAGAATGAATACATAATATACCAGAATCTCTGGGACACAATTAAAGCAGTGTCTAGAGGGAAATTTATACCAATAAATGCCCACATGAGAAGCAAGGAAAGATCTAAAATTGACACCCTATCATCAAAATTGAAAGAGGTAGAGGAGCAAGATAAAAAATTCTCAAAAGCTAGTAGAAGACAAGAAATAACTAAGATCAGAGAAGAAATGAAGGAGACAGAGACA
>NW_016107387.1:561561-619201 GCF_001604975.1 Cebus imitator | reverse complement strand
AAAAAAAAGAAAGAAAAAACCCTTCAAAAAATCAATAAATCCAGGAGCTGGCTTTTTGAAAAGATAAACAAAATAGACAGACCACTAGCCAGATTAATAAAAAAGAAAAGAGAGAAGAATCAAATAGATGCAATAAAAATGATAAAGGAGATATCACCACTGATTCCACAGAAATTCAAACTACCATCAGAGATTACTACAAATAACTCTATGCACGTAAACCAGTAAACCAGGAAGAAATAGATAAATTCCTGGACCCTTGTACTGTACCAAGCCTAAACCAGGAAGAAGTTGAAACTCTGAATTGACCAATAACAAGGGCTGAAGTTGAGGCAGCAATTAATAGCCTACCAACCAAAAAAAGCCCAGGTCCAGTTGGGATCACAGCTGAATTCTACCAGACATACAAAGAGGACCTGGTACCACTCCTTCTGAAACTATTCCAAACAATCCAAAATGAGGAAATCCTTCCCAAATCATTTTATGAGACCAACATCATCCTGATACCAAAACCCAGCAAAGACTCAACAAAAAAAGAAAACTTCAGGCCAATATCCATGATGAACATAGATGCAAAACTCTTCAATAAAATTCTGGCAAACCAATTGCAACAGCATATCAAAAAGCTTATCCAGCATGATCAAGTAGGCTTCATACCAGGGACACAAGACTGATTCAACATTCACAAGTCTATAAACATAATCTACCGCATAAACAGAACCAAAGAAAAAACCACATGATTATCTCAAAAGATGCAGAGAAGGCTTTTGACAAAATTCAACGCTCTTTATGCTAAAAACTCTCAATAAAATAGGTATCAATGGAATGTATCTCAAAATAATAAAAACTATTTACAACAAAACCACAGCCAATATCATAATGAATTGGCAAAAACTGGAAACATTCCCTTTGAAATCTGGCACTAGACAAGGATGTCCTCTCTCACCACTCCTATTCAATATAGTATTGAAAGTTCTAGCCAGAGCAATCAGGCAAGAAAAAGAAATAAAGGCTTTTCATTTAGGAAAGGAAGAAGTCAAATGGTCTCTATTTGCAGGTGACATGATTGTATATTTAGAAGACCCCATCGTCTCAGCCCCAAATCTCCTTAAACTGATAAGCAACTTCAGCAAAGTCTCAGGATACAAAATCAATGTGCAGAAATCACAAGCATTCCTATACACCAATAACAGACTAAAAAAGAGAAAAATCAAGAATGAACTGCCATTCACAATAGAGAATAAAATACCTAGGAATACAACTAACAAAGGATGTAAATGACCTCTTCAAGGAGAACTACAAACTGCTTCTCAAGGAAATCAGAGAGGACACAATCAGATGGAAAAACATTCCATGCTCATGGTTAGGAAGAATCAGTATTGTGAAAATGGCCATACTGCCCAAAGTAATTTATAGATTCAACACTATCCCCATCAAATTACCCAGGACCCTCTTCACAGAACTGGAAAAAACCACCTTAAACTTCATATGGAACCAAAAGACAGCCCACATAGCCAAGACAGTCTTAGCAAAAAGAACAAAGCTGAAGGCATCACGCTACCTGAATTCAAACTATACTACAAGGCTACAGGAATCAAAACAGCAAGGTACTGGTACCAATACAGAGATATAGACCAATGGAACAGAACAGAGGCCCTGGAGGCAATGCCACACATCTACAACCATCTGATCTTTGACAAACCTGACAGAAGCAAGCAAGGGTGAAAGGATTCACTGTTTAAGAAATGATGTTGGGAAAACTGGCTAGCCATGTGCAGAAAGCAGAAACTGGACCCATTCCTGACACCTTACACTAAAATTAACTCCAGATGGATTAAAGACTTAAACATAAGACCTAACACCATAGAAACCCTAGAAGAAAACCTAGGCAAAACCATTCAGGACATAGGCACAGGCAAGGAGTTCATGACTAAAACACCAAAATCACTGGCAACACAGCCCAAAATAGACAAATGGGATCGAATTAGACTCCAGAGCTTCTCTACAACAACAGAAACAATCAATAGCCTGAACCAGCAACCAACAGAATGGCAAAAAGTTTTTGCAATTTACTCAACTGACAAAGGGCTAATATCCAGAATCTACGAAGAGCCAAAACAGATTTACGAGAAAAAAAAACAAACCCATTCAAAAGTGGGCAAAGGGTATGAACAGACACTTTTCAAAAGAAGACACATATGAGGCCAAAAAACATATGTAAAAATGTGCATCACTGGTCATTAGAGAAATGCAAATGAAAACCACATTAAGATACCATCTCACGCTGGTTAGAATGGTGATCATTAAAAAATCTGGAGAAAACAGATGCTGGAGAGGATGTGGACAAATAGGAACACTTTTACACTGTTGGTGGGATAATATTTACTAATTATCTCTAACTGGCAGGACTTCAGCTCCTAATTCTCTACCTAGCACCAAGCCATTGCTAAAATCTCTATGGAGTTATATAGCTTCCCAACTGCTGCTCTCTGCTGGATTCTGTGGGGTTATTGTCCTGAATATGAAGAATTTAGAAATCGGTGTCGGAAATTTAACGCAAATATTAGGGATCCTTTCTTTATATCTCCCATCTTTTTAAGGTTTTTCTCCTTAATTTCTAGAAGATGTGACAGACTTGAACTTTGAATTTTATATTTTGTTTGTTTTTTTTTCAGTTCAGTAAAATTATCATTTGCTTTTATTCTTTATTTGATTTCGTTATGTCATTTTATTTCAATAGGTTTTTGTGGAACAGGTGATGTTTGGTTACAGAAACAAGTTCTTTAGTGGTGATTTCTGAGATTCTGGTGCACCCATCACCCAAGCAGTGTACACGGCATGCAGTGTGTAGTCTTTTATCCCTTACCCTTTCCCAGCGTCCCCAAAGTCCATTGTATCATTCTTATGCTTTTGTATCCTCATAACTTAGATCCCACATATGAGTGAGAACATATGACATTTGGTTTTCCATTCCTGAGTTACTTCACTTAGAATAACTGTCTTCAATTCTATCCAGGTTGCTGTGAATGCCATTATTTCCTTCCTTTTTGTGACTGAATAGTATTTCATATAATACAGTATTCCATATATGTGTGTGTGTATATATATATATATCACAATTTCTTTACTCATTGACTGATGGGCATTTGGGCTGGTTCCACATTTTTGCAATTGTGAATTGTGTTGCTATAAATGTGTGTGTGCAAATATTTTTTGTATAATCATTTCTTTTCCACTCGGTAGATACCCAGAATGGGATTGCTGGATCAAATGGTAGTTCTACTTTTAGTTCTTTAAGAAATCCCCACAGTGTTTTACATAGCGGTGTTATTAGTTTACATTCACACCAGCAGTGTAAAGGTGTGCTCTCCATCACATCCTCACTAACATCCATTATTTTTTGATATTTTACTTATGACCACTCTTGCAGGAGTAAGGTGGTATCACATTGTGACTTTTATTTTCATTTCCCTGATATCATTAATGATAAGCATTGTTAGCCATTTGTATATCTTATTTTGAGAATTGTCTATTTATGTCCTTAGCCCACTTTTTTATGGAGTTGTTTGTTTTGTTCTTGCTGGTTCATTTGCGTTCCTTGTAGATTCTAGACATTAGTCCTTTGTCAGATGTATAGATTGTGAAGATCTTCTCCCACTCCATGGATTGCCTGTTTACTCTACTGATTGTTTCTTTTGCTGTGCAGAAGCTTTTTAGTGTAGTTCCCATCCATTTGTCTTTTTATCTTTGTTTCTGTTGCATTTGCTTTCGGGTTCTTGCTCATAGTCTTTGCCTGAAACAATGTCTAGAAGGGTTTTTCCAATGCTATTGTCTAGAATTTTTATGTCTTCAGGTCTTAAATTTAAGTCTTCAATCCATCTTGAGTTGATTTTCTTTTTATAAGGTGAGAGATGAGTGTCCAGTTTTATTCTTCTATATGGGGCTTTTCACTTATCCCAGCACCATTTTTTGAATAGGGTGTGTTTTTCCCACTTTATGTTTTTCTTTGCTTTGTGGAAGATTAGTTGGCAGTAAGCATTTGGATTTACTTCTGGGTTCTCTATTCTGTTCCATTGGTCCATGTGTCTATTTTTACACCAATACCATGCTGCTTGGATGACTATGGCTTTGTGGAATAGTTTGAAGTCAGATAATGTGATTTCTTCCAGATTTATTCTTTTTGCTAAGTCTTGCTTTGTCTATGTGGACTGTTTTTTGGTTTCATAAGAGTTTTAGGATTGCTTTTTCTAGTTCTGTGAAGAAAGATAATGGCATTTTGATAGGAATTGCATGGAATCTGTAGACTGCTTTTGGCACTATTGTCATTTTCACAATATTGATCCTACCATTCATGGGCATGGGATATGTTCCCATTTGTTTGTATCGTCTATGATTTCTTTCAGTAGTGTTTTATAGTTTTCCTTGTAGAGGTTGCTTATCTCCAAAGTATTTTATCTTGCAGCTATTATAAACAATGGCTGAATTCTTGATTTGACTCTCAGCTTTGTTACTGTTGGTGTATACAAGGGCTACTGATTTGTGTATACCTATTTTGTATCCTGAAACTTTGCTACATTTATTTACCAGTTCTAGAAGCTTCTTGGAGGAGTCTTTAGGGTTTTCTAGTTATACAATCATGTCACCAGCAAACAGTGACAGCTTAACTTCCCCTTTACTGATTCGGATGCCCTTTATTTCTTTCTCTTGTCTGATTGCTCTGGCTAGAATTCCAAGTACTATGTTGAAGGGAAGTGGTAAGAGCGAGTATCCTTGTCTTGTTGCAGTTCTCAGGGGGGAATATTTTCAAGTTTTCCCCATTCAGTGTGTTTGCTGTGGGTTTGTCATACATGGGTTTTATTATATTAAGTTATGTCCCTTCTATGCATATTTTGCTGAGGGTTGTAATCATAAAGAGACGCTGGATTTTGTCAAATGATTTTTTTTTGCATCCATTGATATTATCATGTGGCTTTTGTTTTTCATTCTGTTTACGTGGTGTATCAGATTGTTGACTTGCATATATTAAACCATTTCTGCATCCTTGATATGAAACCCACTTGATCATGGTGGATTATCTTTGATAGGTTGTTGGAGTCTGTTACTTAGTATTTTGTTGAGGATTTTTGCATCTATGTTCATCCGGGATATTGGTCTGTAGTTTTCTTTTTTTTTGTTATGTCCTTTCCTGGTTTTAGTATTAGGGTAATACTGGCTTCATAAAATGATTTAGGGGGAATGCCCTCTTTCTCTATCTTTTGGAATAATGTCAGTAGGATTGGTACCAATTCTTCTTTGAATGTCTGATAGTATTCAGCTGTGGATCTGTCCGATCCTGGGCTTTTTTTGTTGTTGTTGGCAATTTTAAAAGTACCATTTCAATCTCACTGCTTGTTTTGGCCTGTTCAGAGCTACTATTTCTTCCTAGTTTATTCTCAGAGGATTGTATATTTCCAGGAATTTATCCATCTCCTCTAGGCTTTCTAGTTTATGTGCATAAAGATAGTAGCCTTGAATGGTCTTTTGTATTTCTGTGGTATTGCTTGCCCTGTTTCATTTCTAACTGGGCTTGTTTGGATCTTCTGTCTTCTTTTCTTGGTTAATCTTGCTAATGGTCTATCAATTTTGTTTATCTTTTCAAAGAACCAGCTTTTTGTTTTATTTATCTTTTGTGGTTTTTTGTTTCAATTTCATTTATTTCTGCAATGATATTTGTTATTTCTTTTCTTCTGCTGGGTTTGGGTTTGATTTGTTCTTGTTTCTCTAAATTCCTTGAGGTGTGACCTTAGATTTTCTATTTGTCCTCTTTCAGACTTTTTGATGTAAGCATTTAGGGCTATGAGCTTTCCTCTTAGCACTGCCTTTGCTGCATCCCAGAGGTTTTGATTGTCTATTATCATTCAGTTAAAATAATTTTAAAATTTCCATTTTTATTTCATTGTTGACCCAACAATCATTCAGGAGCAGGTTAATCTCCATGTTTTTGCATAGTTTTGAAGGTCCCTTTAGGAGTTGATTTCCAATTTTATTCCATTGTGATCTGAGAGAAGACTTGATATAATTTCAATTTTCTTAAATTTATTGAGACTCGTTTGGTGGCCTATCATACAGTCTATCTTGGAGAATGTTTCATGTCCTGATGAATAAAATGTATATTTTGCAGTTTTAGGGCAGAATGTTCTATAAATACCAATTAAGCCCATTTGTTCTAAAGTGTAGTTTAAATCCATTATTTCTTTGTTGACTTTCTGTCTTAATTACTTGTCTAGTGCTGTCAGTAGAGTATTAAAGACCCCCACAATTATTGTGTTGCTGTTCATCTCATTTCTTAAGTCTAGAAGTAATTGTTTTATAAATTTGGGATCTCCAGTATTGGATGCATTCATATTTAGGATTGCAATATTTTCCTGTTAGACAAGTCTTTTTATTATTATTATGTAATGTCCCTCTTTGTCTTTTTTAACTGCTGTTGCTTTAAAACTTGTTTTGTCTGATATAAGAATAGCTACTTCTGTTTGCTTTTGGTGTCCATTTGCATGGAATATCTTTTTCCACCCCTTTACCTTAAGTTTATGTATGTGAGTCTTTATGTTATGCAAGTCTTTTGAAAACAGCAGATACTTTGCTAGTAAATTCTTATTCACTTTGCCATTCTGAATCTTTTAAGTGGAGCATTTAAGTCATTTACATTCAATGTTAATACTGAGATGTGAGGTACTATTCTATTCTTTGTGCTATTTGTTGCCTGAATACCTTCCCCCACCCCCACCGCATTTGCTTTTTTTTTATAGGTCTTGTGAAATTTATGCTTTAAAGATATTCTGTTGTGGTCCATTTCAAGGATTTATTTCAAGAGTTAGAGTTCCTTTTAGCAGTTCCTGTAGTGCTTGCTTGGTAGTGGGATATTCTCTCAGCATTTGTTTGTCTGAAAAAGACTGTATCTTTCCTTCATTTACAAAGCTTAGTTTTGCTTGATACAAAATTCTTGGTGATAATTCCTTTGTTTAAGGAGGCTAAAGATATGACTTAAATCCCTTCTAGCTTGTAGGGTTTCTGCTTAGAAATATGCTGTTAATTGGATAGGTTTTTCTTTATAGATTACCTAATGCTTTTGCCTCATGACTTTGAAGATTCTTTCCTTTGTCTTCACTTTAGATAACCTGATAACTATGTGCCTAGGTGATATTTTTGTGATAATTTTCTCAAGTGTTCTTTGAGGTTCTTGTATTTGGATGTCTTGATCTCTAGCAAGGCCAGGAAGTTTTCCTCAATTATTCCCTCAAATATATTTTCCAAAATTTTTAGATTTCTCTTTTTTCTTGGGAACACTAATTGTTCTTAGATTTGGTTGTTTAACATAATTCCAAACTTCTTGAAAATGTTATTTTTCAAATTCTTTTTTCTTTATTTTTGTTGGATTGAGTTAATTTGAAAGCCTTGGCATCTATTTCTGAAGTTCTTTCTTCTACTTGTTTGATTCAATTGCTGAAAGTTTCCAGTGTAGTTTGCATTTTTCTAAGTATGTTCTTCATTCCCAGAAGTTAATGATTGCTTTTTATTTGTGCTCACTATTTCACTGAAGATTTTCTCCTTCATATCATGTGTCATTTTTTTTTCATTAGGTTGGACTTCATTTTTCTCTGGTGTCTTCTTTATTAGCAGTAATAAATAACCTTCTGAATTCTTTTCCTGGAAATTCAGAGATTTCTCATTGGTTAGGATCCATTGCTGGAGAGTTAGTGTGATCTTCTGGGAGTGATAAAAAAACTTATTTTGTCATATTACAGAGTTGTTTTCCTGGTTTCTTCTTATTTGGGTAAACTATGTCAGAGGGAAGATCTGGGGCTCAAGGGCTGCAGTTCATATTCTTTTGTCCCTTGATGGGGTACTCCCTTGATGTGGTGCCCTCCCGCTTCCCCTAGGGATGTGTCTTCTTGAGCCAAGCTGCAGTGATTGTTATTTCTTTTCTGGATCTAGCCACCCAGCAGAGATACTGTGCTCTGGGCTGCTGCTGGGAGGTGTCTGTGCAGAGTCCTGTGATGTGATCAGTCTTTGGGTCTCTCAGCTATGGATACCAGCACCTACTTTGGTGGAGGTGGAGGGGAGTGAAGTGGACTCTGTGAGGGTCTTGGGTTGTAGTATTATTGTGCTACTTTTGTGTTGATTGGCCTCTAGCCAGGAGGTGGCACTTTCAAGAGAGCATCAGCTGCCATAGTATAGGGTGCATTAGGTGGTGGGTGGAGCCATAGAGTTTCCAAGAGATTATGTCCTTTGTCTTCAGCTACCAGGGTAGGTAGCTCTCATCAAATGAGAGCAGAGATAGGTGAATCTGAGCTCAGATTCTCCTTGGCTGGGACTTGCTGAGGCTGTTGGGGGTGGGGATGTGGTTCTCAGGCTGATGGAGTTACGTTCCCAGGGGGATTATAGCTGCCTCTGTTGCATCATACACATTCCCAGGGAAAAGGGGAAAGTCAGCAGTCACAAGTCTTACCCTGCTTCCACGCAGCCCAAAAGGCTGGTCTCACCCCCATGTCCCCCTCTTCCCCCCACCCAACAACACCAAGTTTATTTCTAGGCAGTGGGTGAACAGGGCTGAGAATTTCCCCCAGGTTATCAGCCTCCCAGCTGAGAAAGCAAGTAAGACTTTCAGATTTCAGGCATCCCCACATGCCATGGTTTCTGTGCTGTGTCTGCACTCCCGATACACCCACTCCTCCAGGTTCTGTCCAGGAAACTTCACATTTGGTCAAAATTGTTACAGAGTTCAGCTGGAAGTTTCCTTCTCCCTGTGGTCTTTTCTCAGCTCCTCTGGCACCACTTCCCAAAGGCTTTGTTCTCACTTGGTGGGACAAAGTAAGAAATGGCTTCCCTGGGGACTGAGGGAGCCCACAGGACTCTTTCTACTGCTTCTTCTATCCCTGTATTTTGCTTGGCTCTCTCTAAATTAGTCTCAGCACCAGGTAAGGTCAAATTCTTCTCCTGTGATCTGGACCTTCAGGCTCCCCAGTGAGAGTATGTGTTCAGGGACAGATGATCCCCTTTTTACACTTTCACACTTTGGGCACTCATAGTTTTCCAGCTGTCTCCCAGGGCCTGCAGGAACAATTTGCTTCCTTCAAAGGGTCTGTGGATTCTCTCTCTCTCTCTCTCTCTCTCTCTTTTTTTTTTTTTTGAGGCAGGGTCTCACTCTGTTGCCCAGGCTGGAGTGCAGTGGTTATTCACAGGTGCAATCCCACTACTGATCAGCACAGAAGTTTTATCCTGCTCCATTTCTGACCTTGACTGGTTCACCACTCCTTAGGTAACCTGGTGGTTCCCTGCTCCCAGGAGGTCACCATATTGATGCTGAACTTAGCACAGACACTCGATCGGTATAGCACACTACATCCCAGAACTCCTGAACTCAAGGGATTCTCCAGCCTCAGCCTCTCAGGTAGCTGGGACTACAGGCATGCACCACCACACCTGGCAGTATTCTCTCAGCTTTCCTGGTATGTTCCTGAGGTGGTTCTTGGAGCAAAAGTTCATAATGTGAGTCTCCACATGCTGCTTTGCCTATCCAAGTGAGAGCTGCAAGTTAGTCGGCCTCCTAGCTGCCATTTCCCCCCCATGTATCCTCCTTGTATTCTATTTCACTTCTGCAGACAAGAAGTGTGAAGCCCTCAGGAGGAAGAGCTATTTTAATATAAAGCTCATCTGATTTTCTTCTCCTTTTTCATATTTCATGTTCCTCTCAGATTCTGCCATCTTTGGATTGTTCTACAACATCATCAAACAGTTTATATTGACCTTTGGTCAACTGCTTATAATTGCTGTTGGCAGGATGGTTGTCTCATGGAGTAATTCACAAAGGTAAGAGGTGAGATATTTAATTCCAAGAAAATCTGGCATGAACTACTTGAGGAATAAGCCAACATCCAGAATTTGGGTCTCCCCTTGGTAGACGCTGAAACCCGATTATATCAGGTGGATCTATTCATATTATCCAGTTGAAAGACTAACATATAAAATTAGAAAGCCATTTTACTAATTTCCCGAGATAAATAAGAGTTGGACCAGAGTCTTTCCAGCTGCAACACCAGCAACTTTCTTTTCCTGTAGGCAGACCTACATGGGAAGTCAAATTACAACCAGGAGTTTGTTTGTTGAGCATGAAATCAGAAAAAGGGCAGTTGGTTGGATGCTTAATATAATCAAGCCAATATAGCCTCAGGTATACAGCTTCACAAAATGAGTAGCCCAGCAATGGAACCAGGCTCCTCCAAGTTCACTGGCTGAGCTCTCTCTTCCTCTCATGGCACCTGTTTACCTCTGTACCTCCTCTTTTTTATAGACTTTTGTGGCTGTCAGTAACGTTATCCAATGACATTATTCTTTGGTAAGAATATTAATAATATTCAATAATAATAATAACATTATTGAAGGTTGTACTGGCCTGGATGCCATTCTACCTCTTTCTAGTAACTTTCCTTACCAATATTTGCATTGGATTCTGTTTTTATTCATTGAAATTTCAATTCTAAAAAATATATCCTATTTCCATGAAGTTCAACATTTTAGGGATGGTTTTATAACATTTCCCAAGCAGGGACTACAGTATCTACCTCTTTGGGTTTGAAGATTAAATGGGATAACATATGTAATGCTTCTGGCACTAACTTGATAAACATTGAAAAAAGCCTTTCATTTCCTTCCCCTTACTTAATGAAAACAGGTGTTGAAGAAAACACATCCATTTTTCTCTTGTATGTTCCCCACATGATAATAGTTTTCTTAAGTTTTGGCTGGACAGAGAAATAAGGGTGCCGAAAGCATTTTTCAATCATAAGACTGGATGGAGCTTAAAAAGAAACAAAAGCTTTAAGGCTTTTAATTACCAAGACTTATTCGCAAGACACTGGTAAATCAAAACCTTACTGTACCTTAAATATCAGCATTGGAACATCATATGTTCTGGCTTCTTTTAATCATTAGAAGATCTAAGCCAAAGCTCTCAGTGTTTATCTTGCTGTGTTCTTGGTGGTGAATTTCAAAAGTGAGCAGTCAACCCCATCAACAGCAGATGTAAATTACACATAGGATAACTATATATATTATGACTCACATTTATTTTATATACATTGATATTTACTATAATAGTGAAATATCTGCCATATGGAAAATACTAGGATGATCACTTTAAATGTCATGCTGTGTGATCCTCACAGCTCTTTTCACTCAGGTTGATTTTCATTTTCCAGCTGAGGAAACTGGCATAGAGTAGACGCTCTATAAGTGAATGAGCACATGGATGAGAGGGGTTGGAAACTTCTTCAAGATCACCTACCCAGCAAGTGTCAGGCCAGAATGTAGACCACTCCTTTCTGGTTCTAAGACCTGCATCCATTGCACTGCTTCATAATTTCTCTTAACGTATTTTTATCTTAGCCAAGGGTCATAAAAATCATGGCTAAATGAATGATTCTAATAGTGAAGATCTGGGGATCTGGAACAGAATCAGAAAGAGCTATTTGTAAAGAAGCTTTTGGTGACGTCCATCAAAACAAAAAAACACCCCTACGTTGTGTTGTTTTCATACCAGCAGAGATGCATTTCCATGTGAACTTGTGCAATTTCATTGCTAACACAATTATTATTTATACCATTGACGCAAGAGTCTGAAAGACTTGAGTCAGTCATAGAACCTCTTTGGTCTTTGGTTTCTACATCAATCAGAGATGAGCATTAGCTCAGATAACCTTTAAGGTACCAGAGTTCAGAGTTCCACACTTCAATCATATCCATTCTTTTCTGTGGCTGGCTTTCCCAGCTATGTTCTAATGAACAGATTGACAGCAGCAAACACAGAGTCAAGTTCCCATTTAAAACACAGGTCTTGTTATTTCGGTACCAATTACAAGGTTATGGATCATGCTTAAAGGTGTTTAATATGCTGTAATGTTTAGACACACTTGGCTCCAACATTTATGAGGGCTGTTTGTAGCAACAAGAAGCATGCTCTCATTCCGTAAGTATGTAAGACTGCAGTAAAAACAGTACAGATGGGCCGGAAAGAAAGAACCTCAAACTGCCTACAAAGAAGGGCAACAAGTGTTTTGGGCTGCAGTGTGTTTTCACCTAGTGCCAAATCTCTCATCGGCCAGAGCCTGTTTTTATAGGGGCATATTTTGTTGTTGCTTTTTTACTTTATTTCAATCCTTGATGTAGAGTATTTGTAAAAAATTGTATGAAGGATTTTATGGTCTTGTATGATTGTATTTTATTCAGGAGGCAATATATATGTATGTATGTATTTCTTAATGAGACCACAGTTTCTGGAGAGTGAGTGTTGCTGATTATCTCTTCTTACCAAACCAAGGTAGCAGG
This sequence comes from Cebus imitator, assembly GCF_001604975.1. NCBI lineage: Eukaryota > Metazoa > Chordata > Mammalia > Primates > Cebidae > Cebus > Cebus imitator. Next base: position 606,838 of record NW_016107387.1, on the reverse strand, counting down.
TGGTTGAAAGGTGCCTGAGGATACTCAGTGATACAATGGTCAAAGGATGGAAAGGGGTCTCTTAAGGCAAATATTGTAGATATTTGAGTCCTAAAAGGATTGGATTCCTTGGGCAACCTTAGCATATCTCCACAGAAAAACTTCTATTCAGATATGCTTTTAAATACCAAGAAAGAAGTGAAATGTATAGTCCGTTTCAGAACTAAATTCCTGGCTGAAGAACTGAATTAGGATTCACAAGTGATGGGAATGCCAGAAAAAACAACCAGGTTGCAAAAACCAGCTGTGTGCGTGTGTCTATGATCAGAAAGAGAGAGAGACAGAGAGAAAGAGAGAGAGAAAGAGAGAGAGAGAGAGACAGAGAAGGAAGGAGGGAGGGAGGGAAGGAGGAAAGGAGGGAAGGAAGGAAGGAAAGAAGGAAGGAAGGGAGGGAGGGAAGGGAGGTAGGGAGGAAGGGAGAGAGGGAGGAAGGGAAGAAGGGAGGAAGGGAGAGAAGGAAGGAAGGAGGGGAAGGAGGAAGGGAAGAAGGGAGGAAGGGATGAAAGGAAGGGAGGAAAGGAGGAAGGGGGGAAGGAGGGAGGGGAGGGAGGGAAGGAGGGAAGGAGGGAGGGAAGGAAGGGAGGGAATGAAGGAGGGGAGAAAGGGAGAAAGGGAGGAAGGGAAGAAAGGAGGAAGGAAGGAGGGAGGGAAGGAAGGGAGGGAAGGAAGGAGGGAAGGGAGGAAGGGAGGGAAGGAGGGAAGAAGAGAGGAAGGAAAAAAGGAAGAAAAGAAGGGAGGGAGGGAGGAAGAGAGGGAAGGAGGTAGGGAAGGTGGGATGGAGGGAGGGAGGGAAGGAGGGAGGGATGGAGGAAGAAGACCCTCAAAGGTTTGGTTGCAGATCCTTGAGCTGAAGGCATCATGTTGATGGAGAAGCAAGTAGACATACAGAGACTACTAGTTTAGCATAAAGGGACTAAAACATAAAATGTCAATGAGAGAGAGGGAGAGGGAGAGGGAGAGAGAGAGAGAGAGAGAGAGAGAGAGAGCATTAGTGGGGACAGAGATTGAAGGAAGCAAAGTAAGTCAGCCTTAGCACTGGGCAGGCAAAGCAAAACAAGATATGATAAAGCAAGGTAAGACATTTATCTTGAAAGCAAGCAAATGTCAGCAAACTATGGCCAGTGGAGCCAAATGGCTATTTTTTTTTTTGTATTGCCAGTGAACTAAAAAAAATTTTTTTTAACATTTTTAAAGGTTTGTAAAAAAAAGAAAGAAAGAAAACACAAAAGTTGAAAAGAAAAAGAGCATGCAAAACCATATGTGGCTTACAAAGCCTAAAATATTTACTGTCTGATCTTTTACATAAAAAGTCTGCAGACTTCTGCTCCATAGAAAAGCCAGATAATTGGAAGTGAATTACAAAGAAACAAGGGCTAGAATGGGGTGAACATGTAGTTTATCAGGTCCAACAGAGAGATGATTTACCCAGATCTGAGAAATTCATGGAGGCTTCTCAGAGGAAGTGGCAACTCACCTGGGATCTGAAGGATAAGTAGAAAATAGATAGAGAAAGAAATGGACATGAAGAAAGAGTATTCAAGGCAAATGAAACAGCATGGGCTGGGTATGGAGAATTGACGGGTATTGCAGGAACATAGATGGAAAATGAGGAGTTGAAAGCAGTAAAGCTAGAAACTCAGATGGGTAAATAGGGATGCTATCTCTTCTCTTATTATTCCTTGAGGGCTTAAACCCCAGCTCACAATCTGCTAACAGTGAAGACATTTGTCTTGGCATGATGTAGAGGGAGAATACTGAAGCCAGCACAATGGCTGACTTCGAAAAGTGAGTCTGTAGATTTAGGTATGCACGGTTTGTCCTTCGGTCTGTGACAGGCACCAGCCTTGTCAGCTTACAGCAGTTTTTCTCTGTTTATGTCAGTCCACCACCCAGGCAGCAAGGCTGCTAGAGCCCTGAGCCCTTGTGAGTTTCTTTCCCTCTACCTTCCAAACTCAAAACCTCATTATCTTCAGCTTCCTCAAGGAGACTGAGCATTTTCTCCTTTTTAAACCCTTAAAACACAAAGATCTGATAAAATCTTCTTTTCAGGATGAAGGCATTCCCTATTACTTTGTCATCAGCTGCAGGAGGCTTAGATTTAGGAGATATTGGAGGAAATAGTAGAAGGTGGAAATATTTGGAAGACTTGTAGCAAATTGATGTGCCATAGTGACTGACTTAGGCATTCCAGAAAATGTATCTTTATTTTTTATAATTCAACTGGACATGGGGCTCCAGTCCAGTCTGCCAATCTATTGTAGGCATTTCAAAGGAAACTGAGTAACTTTTGGGATTACATGAGGTTGTTTAGTGAATGAACCTCGGTCAATCTGGGAATTATCTAGGTTAATTGAGATTTCTCTTTCTACACTTTTCCTGGGGGTTGGTGAGGGGCATCATGTAAGTTCCAGGGACTACTGTATTGTGAGAAAGGAGAGAGAAGTACGTTCATCAACACTCATCTGCTGGCCTCTGCTAAGTAATTTTTGGTCATTGCTACCTGTTTCTGTGGCAGAAACATCCACATTTTTTCACTCCACTCTGATCTCTAGCTCTTGAAGTCACTTCCTGAACACAATAACTAGCTCTCAGTCAGTTCCAAGCTATGCTTAGGGGATAGAGAATATAGTCAGGGTTCTCTAGTGTCTCATAGAAATGTCTCACACTCATTCTGTCCAAAGACATCTGACCATTCTTCCTTTGATAAAACATTGAGATGAAATTTATACAATGTAAAATGAACAACCTGTTTAAAGTATGCAATTCAGTGAATGAAAAGATATCAAGCTTGTATCATATTTAGTTTAAGATATAAGGGTGACAAAAAATTTAAGATACTGATTGACTGGTTGAAGTGATATATCACAGAATATAAACTGAAGGGACATGAAAATATAAATGGCAAATATTTAGGAAGAAGCTGGAAAATTTAAAAAAATAGATGTGCCTGTGAGATTGAGAAACAGTTGTAGACTTTTACTGGAAGTCATATTGGAACCAATCCTTTTGAGCAACTAGAAAAACTGACAAAATTAAAGAAAACGCTACTTGAAGCCGATAGAGAGATGACACGAGAATAAAGAATTTTTGAACCAGGAGTAAAGTAGGATAAACTTGACATTTGGAATTACTTTTTACCTGAGGGTGTTGTTGATTCCCAAGGAGGCAGCTGAAAGGCTGAATTGCTGAGCAGTGTTTTTAACAGTATTATGGGACTTGGGGACAAAAATTAGAATTAGAGGTATAAAGCTGCTAAGGTGGGGTGCCCTGGTGAAACTCTTTAATTTGCTTGGGATGCCCATTGGCTTTATCTTTAGAGAAGTCATTAGCCAGAAACATATAGGTCTCCCAAGGATTTTGCCACAACTTGAAATAATCTCCATTCTTGAAATTAGTTGGTTAATTGACTCTGTTATCAATAGGGCTTCCAGTCAACTGTAGGCTATTAGTAATGAAGTCTTTGAGTATTCAAAAATTATATTCAGATTTCTTACTGCATTGGGCAGGGATCAGTGGCCCCTATTCCCTCATCATTGATGGGTTAGCCATACTATAAAAAATAGAGAAAGAAAACCTTATGATGTAAGTCCAATGTTTCCAAGCAAAGATATAAAGTTTAAACAGCTAATGTGAATGGAAGGGCAAAGAAGTTAATTCTGGATTGATAATGCTTCTTGTCAGTTGGCAGACACCACTCCATGGAAGAAAATAATATCATTGTTCACATGAGTGCATATTATTCTTTACATTACTTTGACAAACTATTTTCCAAATACACGCAATATCCAGTAAGCATATGCACGCTGTACAAACAGCCATAAAAAGAAACAAGACCATTTTCTAAAGATATTCTGTTTTCCACTCATTATACAATCACACACACACACACATGCACACACGTGTGTGTATAATTTCTAAAATACTAGTAATGCTGTTTCTTGATCTGCATGCTGGCCAAACATATATATATACATTTGGTATATATTCATTTGGTGAATGTTTAAAAAATATCACTTGTTCACATTAAAAATTCAGAGTATGAAAGAGCATATGGTGGAAAATGTCATCTAGTCTTATTTTGTCACAAGAGGCAAACATTGTATTGATATTTATATATCTTTACAGATATTCTCTATACAGACATTATGTGTATGTGTGTGCCTCATTTCTGGTCAAAGGGTATATAAATTGTTTACTGAAGCGTAAAATACACTTATAAGAGTACAAAATTAAACGTACAATTTGATAAATTTTGACAGAGTGAAGCATCCAGGAAAACCTAAATTATATTCTCCATGCATAGCCCCTCACTGTAGCCCCCTAACAAACTTGTGGCATTTTAATTAGGATTATTTCTAATAAGGTAATTTGGAAAGAACTGGCAAACCCTGAGATGGGTTTCCTGAATACAGCACACTGATATGTCTTGACTTTTTATCCAATTTGCCAGTCTGTCTTTTGATTGGGACATTTAGCCCATTAACATTTAAGGTTAATGTTATGTGTGAATTTGATCCTGCCTTTTTGATGCTAGCTGGTTGTTTTGCCCATTAGTTGACGCAGCTTCTTCATAGTGTCGATGGTCTTCAAGTTTGGTATGTTTTTGCAGTGGCTGGTACTGGTTCTTCCTTTCCATTTTTAGTGCTTCCTTCAGGAGCTCTTGGAGGGCAGGCCTGGTGGTGATGAAATCTCTCAGCAGTTGCTCATCCATAAAGGATTTTATTTCTCTTTTACTTCTGAAGCTTAGTTTGGCTGGATATGAAATTTGGGGTTGAAAGTTCTTTTCTTTAAAGTTGTTGAATATTGGCCCCCATCTCTTCTGGCTTGTAGGGTTTCTGCTGAGAGATCTGCTGTGAGTCTGATGGGCTTCCCTTTGTGGGTAACTCGACATTTCTCTCTGGCTGCCCTTAGCATTTTTTCCTTCATTTCAACCCTGGTGAATCTGACTATTATGTGCCTTGGGGTTGCTCTTCTCAAGGAATATCTTTGTGGTGTTCTCCATATTTCTTGGATTTGAACGTTGGCCTGCCTTGCTAGGTTGGGAAATTTCTCCTGGAAATGTCTTCAGGATATTATCCTGAAGAATGTTTTCCACCTTGGTTTCCTTCTCCCTGCCACATTCAGGTACACCAACCAAGCGTATATTTGATCTTTTCACATAATCCCATTTTTCTTGGAGTCTTTCTTCATTTCTTTTCACTCTTTTTTCTTTAATTTTGCCTTCTCGCCTTATTTCATTAAGCTGATCTTCAATCTCTGATATCCTTGTGTGTGCTTCATGAAGTTCTCGTGCTGTGTTTTTCAGCTCCATCGAGTTGTTTATGTTCTTCTCCATGCTGGTTATTCAGGTTAGCATTTTGTCTAACCTTTCCTCAAGGTTCTTAGTTTCCTTGCATTGGGTAAGAACATGCCCCTTTAGCTCAGAGAATTTTATTACCCACCTTCTGAAGCCTGCTTCTGTCAGTTCATCACACTCATTCTCCATTCAGTTTTGTTCTTTTGTTGGGAGGAGTTGTGTTCCCTTGGAGGAGAAGAGGCCTCTGGCTTGGCAATTTCAGCCTTTTTGCACCCATTTCTTCCCATCTTTGTGGATCTATCTACCTTTGGTCTTTGAAGTTGGTGACTCTTGGATGGGTTTTCTCAGTGGATGTCCCTTCTGTTGATATCAAAGCTATTTCTTTATGTTTTTTAGTTTTACTTCTAACATTCAGGCTCTGCTGCAGGTCTGCTGGAGTTTGCTGGAGGTCCACCCTGCTTGCCTGTGAATCACCTGTGGGGGCTGCAGAACAGCAAAGATTGCTGCCCGTTCCTTCCTCTGGTAACTTCGTCCCATAAGGGTACCTGCCAGATGTTAGCTGGTGCTCTTTTGTATGATGTGTCTCCCAGTTAGGACACACAGGGGTTCAGGGAGCCACTTGAGGAGGCAGCCTGTCCCTGAACAGGGCTCAAGCTCTTTGCTGGGAGATCTGCTGCTCCTTCAGGCCTGCTGGGCAGGGATGTTTAAGTTTGCTGAAGTGGAACCCACAACCACCCCTTTTCCCAGGTGCTTTGTCCCAGGAAGGTGGGAGCTTTATAAGTCCCTGACAGGCTGCTGTCTTTTTTTTTCTGCCATGCCCTGCCCAGCAAGAAGGGAATCTATTTGACAATCTGTCTCCAGAGGCCTTGCTGAACTGCTGTCCTGGGCTCTGCCCAGCTGCTGTGTAAACTTCTCAGTGGCTTTGTTTACATAGGCAATGTTGAAACTGCCTACCGGAGCTTCAGCAATGGTGGGCATCTCTCCCCGCACCAAGCTCTAATGTCCCAGGTTGAGCTCAGACTGCTGTTCTGGCTGAGAGAATTTCAAGCCAGTGGATCTGAACTTGCCGGTCTTCCTGGGGGTGGGACCCGCTGAGCCAGCTCACTTGGCTCCCTGGATTCAGCCCCCTTTTTCCCGGGAATGAGCAATTCTGTCTCACTAGCGTTCCAGGTACCACTCGACTGAAAAGGCCGCCCAGCTTTGTGCTGGTAACCTGGGACACTGGTGTTGTAGGTGAAGGAGGAAATCTCCTGCTCTGCAGGTGGTGTAGACTGTGGGAAAAGCGCAGTATCTGAACCAGAGTGCCAGAGTGTCCGGAAAAGTCCCTAATTGCTTCCCTTGGCTGGGAAAGAAAGTGCTCTGGCCCCCTGTGCCTCCCGGGTGGGGCGATGCCCCACTCTGCTTCGTCTTGCCCACCTTGGGCTGTTCCCGCTGTCTAACCAATCCCAATGAGATAAACCTGGTACCTCAGTTGTAAATGCAGAGATTACTCGCCTTCTGGCAGGCTCTCGCTGGGAACTGCAGACTGGAGGCGTTCCTATTTGGCCATCTTGGCAGAAGCCAGGTGAAGTTAATTTTAATAATATATTATATTTACCAATATATCCAAATGATTATAATTTCAACATACAATCAATACATAAAAATTTGTTGTTGTGTATTTTACATTCTTTTTTTTGTGTGCCAAGTCTTCAAAATTCAGTGTTTTATTTCACACTTAAAGTGCACCTCAGTTTGACCTAGCCAAGTGTTATGTGCTTAATGACTACATGCGGCGGTGACTATGCTGTATTAGACAGCGCAGCTCTATAGTTTTCAGTATAGAGAAAATTACATATATTTGATAAATGGACTCCAAGATAGGTAATGTTTTTTATGCAACTGGAATTTATCAGATATCTTTCTTTTGTTACTTGTTTGTTGATTATATAGAGAAATACAATAGATTGTTATATACTGGCCTTGTTTCTAATAATTTGCTAAATTTACATATTAATCCAATTGCTTGTAGATTACTTCTTAAAAATTAAGAACTGCAACATGACAGCTCATCTTTTTCTCTTTATTAAAGTATGCTTCCAATTTATGTGACATTTGACTAAATATGTCCTTTTTCAGTAGGACGAGTAATTTTGAACTTGGGGATTCGACAAAATGGCCCATCACTGTTTTTCAAAAAGCATGACATCTCTGGATTAGGTTGTGCCTTTAAAAATATTTAATATGTGGGGCCGGACGCAGCGGCTCTTGCCTGTAATCCAAGCACTTTGGAGGCCAAGGCGGGTGGGTCACCTGAGGTCAGGAGTTCAAGACCAGCCTGACCATCGTGGTGAAACCCCGTCTGTAAAAATATATATATAAAAAATTTAATATGTGAACTCTTTTTTTCCCCATTGGATGGTTATGGGTTGTGTACTTCTTTATATGAAATAACTTTTCCTATAATTTTACCCTTACTTTATAATTTAAAATCAATTATCAATGCACATTTTGAAGAAGACATGGTCGTCATACTTGTATTGACTATTAGAAATCGAGATAGTCATTTATCATGGTGCATACTTTTGAGCAGCTTTTCCAATCCTAGCATTGTGTGGGCTAAGCAAGCCCAAGTCTCCTCTGTACCTTACGATAAATATTATTGCCTCACTTACTCAGTATCATTGAGCAGAAAGACACTGTTCTAAAGATTTTCAGATCTTTAAGGCTTAACTATCTTAAACAAAACTATTTTTAAGTATAATTTTATAAAATATTTTAAATGCATTACGTATTTCTAGAGCTGCTTTGACAAACCAGATTAAACTTCATTTGACCTTGTATTGAGGATTGGTGTCACTCTTATGAATTACAATAATTATTCTGTGTCATAAATCAGTTTTGCTCTCAGGGGAAATTGAAATGTATAAACCTGTATCTTCTTTAGGTGAATTAATGCAGGACGCTATTATTTTTAAATTCTAATTTTCAGATTGTTTCTTAAAATATTTTTGCTCATTTTAGACCATTAAAACCACATCTTCTTACTTCTAACAGATGCCTTTCCCGGTACCTTCAGTAATGCTTTGTGAGTCATGGAACAACATGAAGGTGGGAAGCCAGTGGTCGAGATAATATAAATATCTAGGACCCAATTTTTAGCTTTCATTTTAGACATGGAAAATGAGGTAGTTAAAGTAAAAGTGATATGCAAATGAAGCATAAACAGAGTCTGGGATCAGGGTTAATAAATACTGAAAGAAAGGACCATAAGCTTTTACTCCAGAATGTTGTGGCAGCTATATTGAATACACAGCTTTGCCCCTTGGTCATGCTCCAGACAGTTCAGGCTGCTGGACACCTGTCATTTAAATAGTAAGTTTCCACTCCGTTTTCAAAACTATTGGCCACATTGCAGAGTAAAGCTGTGGCTAAAATGCAACATACTAATTTGTCCATGTGGGATTAAACTAGTAGATCTTGATTTCCTTAGCACACATTTACAAGCAGAATACATAGTTACGATTTCCGTTCCACCAACTGCTTTAAATAAGTCATTTCACTTTTCTGCTATACTGACTGTATTTGTAACTTCAGCAGTGTTAACATTTGAAAAGTTTAGAGATATCAGCTCTAGTATTTTTCTTTTTTGTTCCATCCCACTTTCAAGCAAATATATCATTATGTGCTTATTCTTAAAGAAGGAATACAAGGGAAGAAAGTCAATAAACAAGAGTCTTCTCACAGTATTAGAGTTTCAAAACTTATATGTTTCTAAAGAAATAGGAAATAATTTTGATAAACATAAAATATTTAGCAAAACAAAATCACAGCCTTCTCTATCTTTTTCTCTCCAATGAGAAAATAATGTTTGGATTGTAGGGTAAGGCATGAAGAAAGGACAACTGGGAGCCCCAGTAACAAGGGCATTTAGGAAGTCCCAGTGAAAGTTGTCCAAGCTTGAGGGAGGCAATAAAATATCAAATAGGTTTGTGGGATGTGAGAACAGAGGCGTAGAGCACTAGGGAAGCATCTGGATCCCAGAGATGAATGACTGCATGGTGTGCCTAAGATAGCTTTATGGCATATAGGCTAAGAAAAGGGTTCTTTCTCCCAGCGTGTGCCTGGGTATCAGAACGACTCCTGCTCCTGGCCAAATGGCACAGAGCCACCAGAGAGAGCCACCAGAGGTGAAGGCCAGGGACAAGGATGTCTCTAGAGACCTGGTGATAGAAACCAGAGAGCTGATCATCTGAGGAGATGCCATTGTGTCAAATTGCATGCTTCAGCTCATTTAATTCTCATAAAGACTCATAAAGTAAGTGTTGTTACTATTATTCCTACTTTATAGAGAGGGAAACTGCAGCTTAGAAAAATTAAATAATTTATTAAAAGTTATGCAGTGCTGAAGACAGTATTTAAATCCAAATCTTCCTGAATGCAGAGACCATATTCTGAAGCAAGGGGCTGTGCCTTACACATTTGACTTTTGATCCTAAACCTACTCTCTAAGAACGGGTTATTGCACACCTTAGCTGCCTTGGTACAGATGATGAAATCTCTGATAATCTGCACAATCTAAGAAATACACGTTAAGTATCTTTCTTGAAGGAGAATAAAATTCATCCGTTTAATCCCTTTAGAGTGCTATTATGAAAAACTACTTGATAGCCTTGGTTTTATGCTTTCCTAATTAATACTGTCTCTACTAATAAATTTCTACTCCATAAAATCATAAATGGAAGCTTTTAGCCTATACAACTGTAAACATGTACGAAAACCTTTCAAATACGTATCAACATTGTAAACCTTCCCCAACCCCAAATGGAAGGACACATGAATTATTTAGGATTAGAGATGACTGTAACATATAAACTCAACACAACAGTGTTTTTAACAAGACAGAAATTTTGTTCTCATTCACATAAAAGCCCAGGCACGGCATGGCAGCACTGTTTCACAAAGTTGTAAGCTACCCAGGCTGCTTTCCATTCACCACTCAGCCATTCCTGTAGTGTGGTCTCATCATCATCATTGTCCAAAACATCATGTCCAGTCAACAGATGGATGGAAAAAACAGACAAAACTATGCACTTACCTCCTAAAGAAGGCTCTCAGAAACTTTTGTTTGATGCTTAAAGTTTCTTTCCACGGCCAGAATTTGACCACATAAAAGTATCCGGCAGCAAGGGAAGTCAGGAAATATACTCTATTCTGGACAGCCATTTGCTTATCTAGAAATTCTGTTGCTGTGGGAAAGTGAGGAAAACAAATCCTGGAAGCCAGCTCACAGGCTTTGGCACAGAACACCTTGTGTATACACTCATTTGACCACAAAATCCTGCAATTCTGCTTCCTTGAGAAATTAGGGATCCATGGTCTGAATCTTGAAAATTGATCTCATAAGAACTGATCATTACATAGCTCATCTCAGTGTCCATCTTTATCATGGATATTATTTATCAGTCATCTATTAGGAAACAAGATAGAAGGACTAGACTGTGTTGTTAAAGAATAACACACTGTGTGCATGTTTTAAACATAATGTCCATGTTTATGTATATCCTTTGTTCATATAAGTATATAACATATAAATACTATATTTATTACATATTTATATTGATATCTATGTAGATATCTATATATAACTTTTTAAGATTGTTAAATACATAACACATGAAAAAGTACCTAAAACACAAATGTATAGTTTAATGAATTATCTAATATGGGCTGAAGGCTTATGTCTTGTCTTCACTCCTAAATTCACATGTTGAAACCTAATCTCCAATGAGAGGATATTTAGATGTGGTGCCTTTGGGAGGTGATTAGGTCATGAAGGCAGAGCCTTCATGAATGGGATTAATGCCCTTACAAAAGAGACTCCAGAGAGGTTCCTCATGCCTCTGCATAGAAGATTACATTCATAAGACAGTTGCTATGCACCAGAAGTGAACCATCACCAGACATCAAATTTGACAGCTCCTTGATCTTGGACTTCCCAGCCATCAGAACTGTGAGAAATAAATGTATGTTGTTTATAAGCCACTTAGTTTATAGCATTTTGTTATATCAGTCCAAAAGGACTAAGATATTATCATAAAGTTGTTGGGTACAATGGGTTCTAAATTTCTCTTCAAAGAATTAGTATGTCAGTATGTTCAGTTTTCTGTCCTTTATTTTAAAGTTTAACTTCTTTGTAGTTTCAGTAAACAATCTTTTCCACCAGTTCTAACTGGTACTTCACATCTGTTCCCCTGGTCACCTGCTCCATGCTGACTCATCCCAGTAATGTGCTGTGACCTGAGTCACCCCCGCTCACCTGCTTTGACCTGAGTCATCCCTGGCCACTTGCTTTGACCTAAGCCACCTTTAGTTACCTGTTCCATAACATTTTTCCTGCCAAACCACTCACCCCATCACTCTGGCTTGTACCCCTGCTCTCTTTAAAACAGCCAATCAGAATTAGCTTAGACTGTGTGGCCGAACCCTAGCCAATAAGGGAATGGCACAGCAGCACGGACTACCTGCATTAGGGATAAGAACCCCTTCCGCTCCCCTACTCAGGTGTGTGTTCACCATTGCTCCATCCATGATACACACCCTTCTATAGAAGTAAATTGCCTTGTTGAGAAAATTTATAATTGAGTGCTATTTCTTTTGTGACACTGAAAATTTGCATAAAGTGAAACCCATTTTTCATGATACACCACCAGCATCAAATAAAAAAGTGCCAGCCCCTAGGAGCTCCCATGTGCCCCCCATTCATCAAAAACCCCTTCTTCCTTAAAGATATCCTTAAAGATAAAGTCAAGACTGACTTATGATAATTGTAAAAATATATTTTTAGATAGAAAACTTGAGTTCTACCATTAGTGTCTCTGATTAGTTGTGTGATTCTGAGCTAACCATTGAATCTCCCATGAATGTATATAGCTAGAAATTTACATTATATACTTACATAATGTAAATTTGTGTGTGTGTGCATATGTGTGTGTGTATGTGTGTATATATGTGTATATAATGAAAATCTCCAAGTAAATGGTGTGTAAGATTTCCAGGTTTTAAAGTCTACTTTCTGTATGTGAGTAAATAATGACTTTTTAAATTTGTTTGTTTGTTTTAATCCTTAAGTGTTCTTCCTGGTAAGTTTTAATATCCTGAATAATAATAAAATATAACTAGTTAAATTAACTAAAATTGCTGCATCAGACCTAAGGTTGGGATCATTTAGAAATAAAGTAATAAACCTCATTTAATAACGTCGCTCTTAAGTAATAATTTTTTTTATGCTTAATGCTCCAGAAAGAAATTGTCTGACTTCTAAATTTGTTTTTGGATCTGCTATCTTAATTAAATCCCTGGTGTCAAAGCTTCATTAAAGTGGCCAGGCATGAAAGACACCTGGTTTGTTGCACTAGGTAATTAAATTGTGTTAAGAGAAGAATTGGCTCAATGAAGTAGTGTCAATACTTTTTATCACTTACCCTGAAGAAACTAACTTTAATGATTGTTTTTACAGACTTAGAATTTTCAGCAAATGCCTTTCTCCAAACAAGCCTTTATGATTTTTAAAAACTGGAGTCAGAAAGCTATAAATAATGATAAACATAAATTTATATTTTACATAAGAGCAGTAAAAGAAAAGAGATGGGGAGAAACGTTTTAGGAAGAGGAAAGAAATCAGTAGAAATGAAGGCAAAGAAAGGGGAATGAAGACTGAGAAAAAAACTATGAGGGAGGAGAAGAGGAAGGTGGAAAGAGGGTTTAATATACTTAGAAATAAAGTCATTAACGTTAATGACATAACACATCTCAGGGCTCACCTCCAGACAAGGGATAATGGAAGAAATGTCCCCCTTTTTATTATTGTCCTATGAATTGTTTATTAGTAACCATCCTCTGAGGAGTTTTTTCAAGTTTCTTTCTTTTCTATGGAGTTGCCACATTGTTGACTTTAACTTTTGAAAATCCAATTATGTATGCACATTAAAAAAAGAGAGAGGGCCAGGCACGGTGGCTCACACCTGCAATCCCAGCACTTTGGGAGCCTGGGGCGGGCAGATCACCTGAGGTCAGGAGTTTGAGACCAGCCTGACTAATATGATGAAACCCCATCTCTACTAAAAATACAAAAATTAATCAGCCGTGGTGGCATGCACTGTAATCCCAGCTATTCAGGAGGCTGAGACAGAAAAATCTCTTGAACCCAGGAGAGGGAGGTTGCAGTGAGCTGAGATCATGCCATTGCTCTCCAGCCTGGGCAACAAGTGAAAAACTTCGTCTCACAAAAAGAAAAGGAGAGAGAGAGAGAATAAGGAGCTACTCTTTTGGTAGTAGGTGTGATTCCACCCACATTTCATCCAAAAAGTATATTCTGGAGAGAGTATGAGGAGAGAAACGTGGCTGTGCAATTCCCTCCCATGTGAGCAAGAATGTGAACATAATGTTTAATGATACAAAACTGTATGTATTATAGCTTTCTTTGCAAATGGAGCTCTGCTAAAGAAGGAGCAATCTGGAGCTCTGCTGAAGAAAGAGCAGTCTGTTCTATTCCTGGTGGAAGAAACTGACTGTGTTAGGCTTAGCAAGACCTCACGTTGGTCTCCATCATGGTACCTTCCTATAGAATTTTCAGGGACAATGTGCCTTACATTCTTAGTTTAGCTCTTAATTTCTTCTTAACATATGACACCACTTAATTGTTAAAATAGAAACTTTATAGTCTCTCAAATTTTGAAACTGTTTGAGAAAAGAAACAAACTAGAATTATAGAACAATAATATTCTAAATGAATCTTAGGCTAGGCACAGTGGTTCACACCTGTAATCCCAGCATTTTGGGAGGCCTAGGTGGGAGGATCGCTTGAGCTCAGAAGTTCGAGACCAGCCTGGGCAACGTAGGGAAACCTTGCCTCTATGAAAAATACAAAAATTAGCCAGGTGTGGCGGTGTGCACCTGTGGTCCCAGCTATTTGGAAAGCTGAGGTGGGAAGATTGCTTAAACTCAGGGAAACAGCAGAGGTTGCAGTGAGCTGAGATTGCACAACTGCACTGTAGCCTGGGCAACAAAGTGAGATCCTGTCTCAAAAAAAAAAAAAAAAAAAGGATCTTAGGGATCAGTTAAAACTCTCTCTACCTCATTGAGCAATTCATTCTATAACTTCAGATGACTTTCCAGCTTCCTCATTACCTCCTAGGCAAATAGTATGATTGCTGGAATGCCTGACCATTGGTTACTGTGCCTCTTCTTTATGGGGCTCTCTCAGTTACCATGAGTTTATGTTTTCTTTGTTAAATTTTTCTTTTCTGATTGGGCGCAGTGGCTCACACCTGCAATCCCAGCAATTTGGGAGGCCAATGTGGGAGGATAGCTTGAATCCAGGAGTTCACGACCAGCCTAGGCAATATAGCAAGAGCCTGTTTCTACAAAAAAATAATTTAAAAAAAATAGCTGGGCATGGTGGTGCATACCTGTGGTCACAGCTACTCAAAAGGCTGAGGTGGGAGAATGGCTTGAGACAGAAATACAAGGTTACAGTGAGCTGTGATCGCATCACTGCACTCTAGCCTAGGCAACAGAGACCTGACTCAAAAAATAATTCTTTTATAATTAAACAAAATTAGTTCATGTTACCACTAGTTAGAGGTTATTACCTTCAGATTGCTGCATTTGCTTTTTAGATTCTTGGGATTTACCAAAGATCGTGTTAAAGTGTGGTAACTTTAGAGACAAGAATTATCTGCATATGATGTGAGCACTGAAGAATCACATGGCCCCATTTCCTCTGTTCCAGCACTTTCTTTTCACATAGTGTAAAATGTCATTAATATTTTCCCTACTCTCAGGTCCTGGCAACCACTGATATGATGATTGCCCAAATAGCTTCACCTTTTCCAGAATATCATCCAAATGGAGTAGTACAGTATTCAGCATTTTGAATCTGGATTCTTTCACTTATCACAACAAATCTGAAATTCTTTAATGTTATTGCATGTATCAGTATTTCATTCTTTTCTATTGTGGAGTAGTATATTCCATTGCATAGAGGTATCACAGCTTATGTATCAGTCATCAGTTGATGGACATTTGGGTTTTTTCCAGTCTGAGGAATTACAAATAAAGCCACTATAAACTTTTGCATACAGTCTTTTGTGTGGAAAAAAAAAAACTTTTTATTTATCTTAATACCTAAGAGTGCAAGGACTGTATCATATGGTGAATGTATCTTAAAGATATAAGACATTTTCAGCCACGTGCAGTGGCTTACACTTGTAATCCCAACACTTTGGGAGGCCGAGGGGGTTGTATCATGAGGTCAAGAGATTGAGACCATCCTGACTAACATGGTGAAACCTGTCTCTACTAAAAATACAAAAATTAGCTGGTCATAGTTGTGTGTGCTTGTAGTCCCAGCTACTCAGAAGACTGAGGCAGGAGAATCACTTGAACCTGGGAGGCGGAGGTTGCAGTGAACCAAGATTGCCACTGCACTCCAGCCTGAAGACAGGGCAAGACTCCATCTCAAAATATTTCAGCAATACACAAGGGTTTGATTTCTCACCAAAATTTACTTTGAACTTTCTAAAATAGCCATCCTAGTGGGTATGTGGTAGTATCTTATTGTACTTTTGATTTGCATTTTCCTCATGAGCAACAGTGTTGGACATTTTTCATCTACTGTTGGCCATTGGTATATCTTCTTTGGAAAAATGCCTGTTCAAGTCTTTTGCCCATTTTTAATTGGTTTGTCTTTTAGGTGTTGAGTTGTAGGAAGTTTCTAAATATATATTTAGAATACCAGACTCATGTCTGATAAAAGATTTACAAAATCTATCCTTAAAGCCCATAAAACCAACTTTCTCCCATTCTATTGGTTACATTTTCATGTTCATGATAATGCCCTTTGATATACAGAATTAGAGACACACCCAACAACTACTAGTCCTACAGACTAAATGGATGAGTAAATATCAAACCACTTTTCTTCTCTGGGCTTCAGTGTCTATAACTTTATAAGGTCATTGCCATTGACTGGATGGTTTCTTCTAGCCCAGCCACTCTGTAACACTTGCTTCTGTGAGACTTACAGGCAAAGTAGCTCCATATGAATGCACTCATTTAGGAGAGGAAGAGGAAAAGCTGAAGACAGAAATGCAAGCATTGAAAAGATATTTCACTAACTTCACCGTTGGCTTTATAACGTTTTCTACTGCAGATCATCTGAGAAATCTGCGTTCTCCACTTCCTAAGAAAACAAAAATATTTCCTCTTTTTCTCTGTCCTCTTGTCTAAGTGCCCAATTGTCTCCTTGACTCCACTTTCTTTCTATTCATGCCTGAAGACCTGGTTTTATATACATGTGAAAGCCATCTGTCTTGGAGCATCTCCATGCCCAGTATCACTAGTATTACCATCAATGGAATATGGTCTTTTGGGGATTGCATAAGTAATGGAAATTTGCACAACCAAAGCTTCCATTACTGTATAAAACTAATGACTCTACAATGATTATAGAATCATAATTGTTGGTTTCCGAAGTCCTGGCATATTAAGGGAGGATGCAAATACAGGTGTGTTGGCCAGGCATACAGGTGTGTAGCTCACGCCTGTAATCTCAGCACTTTGGAAGGCTGAGGCGGGCAGATTGCTTGAGTCAAGAGTTTGAGACCAGACTGGCCAACATGGTGAAGCCACATCTCTACTAAAAATGCAAAAATTAGCCAGGCATGGGGGCCTATGCTTGTAATCCCAACTACTCAGGAGGCTGAAGTGGCAGAATTGCTTGAACCTGGGAGGTATAGGTTGCAGCGAGCTGAGATTGTGCCACTGCACTCCAGCCTGAGCAACAGAACAAGATTTTGTCTCAAAAACAGGAACAACAACAACAAATCTCAAACACAAGTGTGTTGACTCACATTTTGGAGAGAAAATCAAGCATATTTCTATCTGAAATTTGAAATAATATTAGATCTAGTTTTGCCTATGATAGTATTAATCATCCCCAACCCTTACTCAGCATTTCAGAAAGTACTAAGCAGTTTTGTATTCGTTGTCTCAGTTTTATTCTCAAACAATCCTGGGAGGAAGGTGGGGCTTGTGCTATTCTCATTCATCAGAGGGTTAAACTGACATTCAGAAGGTTAAGTGAATTTCTTAAAGTTTACCAACAATAAGAGAATGGGAACCCACACCGGTGGTCTTTTTCTCTTTCACCATGTTAAGTCCCCTCACCTCACTCATAGGACCCTGACTTTCCCACCTGAGGATGCCCAACTGCAGACAATGCTCACGTCCTGCTTGGATATTTCAAGAGCCTCCTAACGGTGTCCCAGCCTTTTTTGTCCATCACACCCTATATAACTATTCAGTGATTATCATAAAATGCAGACTTGATCATGTCTCTCTCCTCCTTAATAATCATTAATGCTCCTTCCATCCTCAAACGCACTGTTACCTATAGAATATAGAATGGTGTGATCTGGTGTCTACTTTTCCAGGCTCTTCTCTTACCATTCAGTAGCACAAAATCTATCCTTAAAGCTCATAAAGTTGATTTTTTTTAAATCCCAGAATTAGAATTGCATGCTGCTTAATGATTCTGGGTCTCTTCATATACTCTTCCCTCCTCGTGGATCTTCTATTCTCATCTGGCCCATTAATGCCTATTTATCCTTCAAGCTTCAGGTCAAATATTACTGTAAGTGAAGCTTAGGAAGAGTCAATCGCTGCCTTCTGTGAGTTCTCCCGTATTCCTCTTCATTGCCCTATAATAACTTTATATCTGGTTGGAATTATATATTATGAACTCCATGCAGTCAGAGGTCAAGAATTTTCATCATTATAGCCTCATTATCTATCACAGCTCTGGCATACGAGAAGTATTCAATAAATATATATGAAATGTTTAAATGAAGGATTCAAAGAGAACTTTATAAATAGTATGCTACTTTCATTTCTTCCCATTTGCTTATCTGTATTGACTCGTGCTCATTCTTTCTAAAAGCAATCTATTATGTGTGGTCACTAACCTTCTGTTGTGTTTTCCAGTGGCAGATAAGGAGTTGAAGGCAGCCTAAGCAGGGACTCTATGAGACAGACACAATCTCACCTGATTCCTTTCCCAGGGGGCAGGAGTTGCATTGCATGTATTTCAGGGTCTTTGAGACGAAAAACCCATAAGACAGCTGGAGTCCATAGCCTCCTTGGAGAAACTCTGGATTTGCATTGACCCAAAACAACCCAAATCCCAGGGGCTTATGCTGAAACAGTCTGTGATGGGAATGTAATACTCCAAATAGTTTTCAGTTAGTTCTGGCTTCCATTTATCTTTCTTTCTTGGCAGGTAGGGCAAGGGTGAGAGGAAAATGGGACAGGTGGGGAATGGAATTTGATTGAATTACCTGCCAGGGCTTCAGAAACCCACACGAAAGAAACTCACAACTCAACTTGGCATCTCTTTAAGAACCATTCCTCGAAGGCTGCTGACGGAGATGCTAGTGCTTAGGAAAGCATTAGGCTGCTCTCAGATAATTCGTGTGACAGGATCACTGTAAGAACGTATTGTTCTTGGCAAAGGTGAAACGAGCCTGCTGAGTTGGAGACAGATCAGAGACTTTCCCCAGCCTACCCTCTGCCTGTTGGCATCATTTACATCCTCACTTCCCACGTCACAGGACAACCATGCCAAGGTTGTCTATCCTCAGAAGGCTTTGTTCACAATTGCCATGCAATATTTATTCCTCTCCTTTCTTTACCATTGAGCTCCTTATCTCCGCCACTGAGAATTTGTTACCCTCACTTCTACTTCATCTGATATTTATGAGCACACCTTCTACATCATTTAGTAGCTGAAGCCCGTCTCTACTGCAGGAAATATACAGGTATCACTTACAAAAGAATATTTCATAGTTGTTTCAATATGGTTGCAGCTTTAAAATAGGTCAGTCTGTTTCCTCTGTCTTGTAAAACATTGTGGCATTTATTTTTTGTACTGTTTATTCACTGCCCATTAATTTGTATTAAGCAACTGATTGAGACCAAGCTTGGCACTTCTCAAACATAATTATGTCATCCAATGCACAGATCTATACATCTCGGACATCTTGTTGACATGAACTTTTTGAGTCAAGAACTGGGCTAACTCAGCTTCATATCACTCGGTATATCTCAGTACTGAGAATATAGAAGACACACAGTTTACTAAAAAATTTAATCCTAATTTCCCCCAAACTTTCACATTGCAGATAAAGATGGGATCATAGCATGCGTGATTAATCCAACTCACAGTGGCAATTCTTGTGCCCATCTTTAGAATCAAGACCTCCAGTGTTCTGCATGGTAATGTCCTCCATGTTTTTCTGAGAGTTTCTACGGAGTGTCACCTGAGATCTAAAAAAGTGCTATTTCTACAGCTCTGATGGCCCCTGTGGCCTCCACCAGAATACTGCCAATGGCGTGTCATCTGTCACCTGGTGTTTCTTCACTCTCCTTGGGTGGTTCCACCAGGCACTATGGACCCTCCTGGCACCACACACATCCACCAAGTGCCAATGCTATCCCTAGTCCTTCAGGTTCCCAGGCCGTGTATAGTCTTTGCGGGCTCTGAGAGACCATGGGCCAGCAGATCCCACTGCATTTAGTGAAACAGCTCTTTTTCACTTAAACAAACCATATGCCTGGAGCTCCCCCAAATTTGAGCTAACATCTACTACATTGTTCTTGGGAATATCATTTTACTGTAAAGATCATGGTTTCCTATTTTGTCCATCCATTTTCTGAAACAGGCCCAGACATACCTGAAACCCCAAACGTGTACCACTTGGGGCTCAAATTCATATTGTATTTTTCATTTCTTGTTATAAAACTCATACATATTCACTGTAGAAGAATATGAAAGAAAATTAAAATCACTTGCGATCTCACAACACAGACTAAACATTTCGACATACATTATTTAATCCTTTTTGCCATTTGTTTAAAATAAACTGGAGGAAATAGTTTATTTCAAATATTGATCAAAATTTCTCTTGTATTCATTGAGAGATATACTTGGAGGCTGAGATCCCAACATGATGCTGAGTAGCAAAAGCTGGTTTCCCCGAGAAGCAACGAAGTATGGAATTAGAGCGTCCCTAGAGAAAAAAAAGCTGAGAAGAAACGTACATTTGGAAACATGATGGCATGGCAGAGAAGGAAATGGGGCAAACTGAAAGGTTGGATGTAGGTTTTTGAGCCATACACTGTGCACAGCAGCCTGAAGCCTTCATTATCCTGACCTTAACATGGGACTGAAAACCAACTGAGATATAGAATCCAATAGAATGTCACTGAAATGCAAATAAGAATTTTAAATAAGACAGACAAAAAGAATACCAAAAAAATCCCCTCAAAATAAAATCAAGCAAGAGATAAATCAGTTGAGTAGTCCCATCAAGTTATAAAACAACATATGTTGCTAAAGGATGGTGGAAGAAAGAAAGGGGGCAAGGAGGAGGATCCCTAAAGACAGAAAGAAGAATTTTGTATCTTAGGTGTATCTTGAACCCAAGAACATGCTTTTCTCAAAGCAGTAGAGGGCTGTGAGACCCCCACTGCTTAGAGAAAAATGAACATTCAAAAACTTTAAGTGTTGAATGTTTTGGGGACTATATGACTTCACATCCTGACTTAAATTTTCTGACCTGTGTGAGCCTCCACCCGTTAAGACAGTGACCCCAACTCACTGTCATGTTGTTTCTTATTTTATTTTTATTTTTTATTTGACAGTGTCTCCCTCTGTCTCCCAGGCTGGAGTGCAGTGGCGCGATCTCAGCTCACTACAACCTCCGCCTCCTAGGTTCAAGTGATTCTCTTGCCTCAGACTCTCAAGTAGCTGGGATTACAGGTGTACAGCAACATACTCAGCTAATTTTTGTATTTTTAGTAGAGATGGGGTTTTGCCATGTTGGCCAGGCTGGTCTCAAATACCTGACCTCTGATGATCCACCCGCTTTGGCTTCCCAAAGTGTTGGGATTATAGGTGTGAGCCACTGCACCTGGCCCATGCTGTTTCTTTAGTGGGTGTGTCTTTACACCCTAGAAAGTGCAGAAAAATAATAAAACAGTTTCATGATATGAGCTCAATTAAATTTAGGAATAATCTGTGACCCTGTAATTTGTAACATACTTCTGATGATTAAGCGAGATTGACATGCTGACTAATATGACAAATTAGTCTTGTGATCCCAATTTAAACTTTATAACAGTAATTTATTTTAGTCATGTGGATTGAAATATATACAAAAAGTTGGCTAACTTTGTGCATAATTCTAAAATATTTAGAAAAGTTAAGGTTTTCTATAGTTATGTTTATTAGGTCTACTATATTGGAGAAGCCTTCCTTGTTAGTGACAATTAGAAAATTGAGCATGTTAAATTTATAAATGCATTTAAAAATATTTAATAGAATTTAACTATGTTGATTAATAATCAAAGACTTCTTTCAACATACTTGTCAAAATTTACCAGACTTTTATAAATACAATAATAAAATTTTTAAATTGTCTATAATGTTCAAAGAAAAAGCTGATATATAAGTCTGTCGTTATCATTTATTAATTTATTGAAAAAATTTTAGTGAGAGTCTTCAATAGCTATTCTGTGTGCTGGACACAGGGCATGACCAAAGTACTTGCCCTCAAATGACTTACATTCTCCTGGAATGACAGACATAAACAAATAAAAAGTGAAATCTGTAGCATGACAGAAGATGAAAGTTCAATAGAGAAAGACAAATCAGGGCAGGGGTGAAGGGACTTGCTGGACAGCTAAGCTGGGGTAAAGGTGGGATCTCCTGTTTTTATACAAAGGGGTGAGAGAGCACTAACACCATAGGCAGTGCACCTACAGTCAGCATTCTGTGGGCTCTTGGCAACAGTAATAATACCCTCTTTTTAAATTTATTTTTTATTATATTTTAAGTTCTGAGGTACATGTGCAGATCGTGCAGGTTTGTTACAAAGGTATACACATGCCGTGGTGGTTTGCTGCATCCATCCCCCTGTCATCTACATTAGGTGTTTCTCCTAATATCATTCCCCATCCCTGCTATCCCTCCCTTAACCCCCCACACCTCCTGACAGGCCTGATGTGTGATGTTCCCCTCCCTGTGTCCATGTGTTCTCATTGTTGAACAGTCACTTATGAATGAGAACATGTGGTGTTTGGTTTTCTGTTTTTGTGTCAGTTTGCTGAGAATGATGGTTTCCAGCTTCATCCATGTCCCGCAAAGGACAAGAACTCATCCTTTTTTGTGGCTGCATAGTATTCCATGGCGGATATGTGCTACATTTTCTTTATGCAGTCTATCATTGATGGGCATTTGGGTTGGTTCCCAGTCTTTGCTATTGTGACTACAGCCACAATAAACATACATGTGCATGTGTCTTTATAATGGAGTGATTCACAATTCTTTGGATATATACCCAGTAATGGGATTGCTGGGCCACATGGAATTTCCATTTGTAGATCATTGAGGAATTGCCACACTGTCTTCCACAATGGTTAAACTAATTTACACTCCCACCAACAGTGTATAAATGTTCCTATTTCTCCACATCCACTTCAGTATCTATTGTCTCCTGGTTTTTTAATAATTGCCATTCTAACTGGCAAGAGATGGTATGTGGTTTTGATTTGCATTTCTCTAATGACCAGTGATGATGAGCATTTTTTCATGTTTGTTGGCTGCGTAAATGTCTTCTTTTGAAAAGTGTCTGTTCATCTCTTTTACCCACTTTTTAATGGGGTTGTTTGCTTTTTTCTTGTAAGTTTGTTTAAGTTCTTTGTAGATTCTGGTTATTAGCCCTTTGTCAGAAGGGTAGATTGCAAAAATTTTTTCCCATTCTGTTGGTTGCAGTTTGCTCTAATGATAGCTCTTTTGCTGTGCAGAAGCTCTTAAGTTTAATTAGATCCCATTTGTCTATTTTGGCTTTTGTTGCCATTGCTTTTCATGTTTTAGACATAAAGTCCTTGCCTATGCCTATGTCCTCAATGGTATTGCCTAGGTTTTCTTCTAGGGTTTTTATGGTGTTAAGTCTTATGTTTAAATCTTTAATCCATCTTGAGTTAATTTTTGTGTAAGGTATAAGGAAGGGATCCAGTTTCAGCTTTCCGCTTATGGCTAGTCAGTTTTCCCAATGCCATTTATTAAATAGGGAATCCTCTCCCCACTGCTTGTTTTTGTCAGGTTTATCAAAGATCATATGGTTGTAGATCTGTGGTGTTACTTTTGAGGTCTCTGTTCTGTCCCATTGGTCTAAGTCTCTGTTTTGGTACCAGTACCATGCTGTTTTGATTACTGTAGCTTTGTAGCATAGTTTGAAGTCTGATAGTGTGATGCCTCCAGCTTTGTTTTTTTGCTTAGGATTGTCTTGGCTATGTTGGCTCTCTTTTGGTTCCATATAAAGTTTAAGGTGGTTTTTTCCAATTATGTGAAGAAAGTCAATGGTAGTGTGATGGGGATAGCATTGAATCTATAAATCACTTTGGGCAGTATGGCCATTTTCACAATATTGGTTCTTCCTAACCATGCGCATGGAAGGTTTTTACATCTGTTTGTGTCCTCTCTTATTTCCTTGAGCAGTGGTGTGTAGTTCTCCTTGAAGAGGTCCTTCACATCTCTTGTTAGTTGTATTCCTAGGTATTTTAATCTTTTGTAGCAATTTTGAATGGTAGTTCACTCATGATTTGGCTCTCTGTCTGTTATTGGTGTACAGAAATTCTTGTGATTGTTGCACATTGATTTTGTATCCTGAGACTTTGCTGAAGTTGCTTATCAACTTAAGGAGATTTTGGGCTGAGATGATGAGGCCTTCTAAATATATAATCATAGAGACAATTTGACTTCCTCTTTTCATAATTGCAAATAGAGACAATTTGACTTCCTCTTTTCCTGATTGAATACTCCTTATGTCTTTTTCTTGCCTGATTGCTCTGGCCAGAATTCTAATGCTATGTTGAATAGGAGTGGTGAGAGAGGGCATCCTTGTCTTGTGCCAGTTTAAAAGGGAATGCTTCCAGTTTTTGCCCATTCAGTATGATATTGGCTGTGGGTTTGTCATAAATAGCTTTTATTATTTTGAGATATGTTCAATCTATGCCTAGTTTATTGAGAGTTTTTAGCATAAAGGGCTGTTGGATTTTGTCGAAGACCTTCTCTGCATCTGTTGAGATAATCATGTGGTTTTTGTCTTTGGTTCTGTTTATGTGATGAATTACATTTATAGATTTATGTATGTTGAACCAGTCTTACACCCCAGGGATGAAGCTGACTTGATTGTGATGGATAAGCTTTTTTTAAATTTTTTATTTTTTATTGTACTTTAGGTTCTGGGGTGCCTATGCAGATTATGCAGGATGGTTGCATACGTACATACATGGCAAGGTGGTTTGCTGCCTTCCTCCCCTCATCATCTATATCTGGTATTTCTCCCCATGTTATCCCTCCCCCCCCAGCCCCCACTGTCCCTCCCCCAGTCCTCCTCAACTGACTGCAGTGTGTGATGCTCCCCTCCCTGTGTACATGTGTTCTAATTGTTCAACACCCACCTATGAGTGATACCATGCGGTATTTGATTTTCTGTTCTTGTGTCAGTTTGCTGAGAATCTGGATAAGCTTTCTGATGTACTGTTGGATTTGGCTTGCCAGTATTTTGTTGAAAATTTTTGCATCAATGTTCATTATGGATATTGCACTGAAATTTTCTTTTTTAGTTGTGTCTCTGCCAGGTTTTGATATCAGGATAATGTTGGTCTCATAAAATGAGTTAGGGAGGATTCCCTCTTTTTGTATTGTTTGGAATAGTTTCAGAAGGAATGGTACCAGCTCCTCCTTGTACCTCTGGTAGAATTCGGCTGTGAACCTGTCTGGTCCTGGACTTTGTTCAGTTGGTAGGCTATTAATAGCTGCCTCAACTTCAGACCTTGTTATTGGTCTATTCAGGGATTCTTCCTGGTTTAATCTTGGGAGGGTGTAAGTGTCCAGGAATTTATCCATTTCTTCTGGATTTACTGGTTTATGTGCATAGAGGTGTTTGTAGTAATCTCTGACGGTAGTTTGTATTTCTGTGGAATCAGTGAGGATATCCCCTTTATCATTTTTTATTACATCTATTCAATTCTTCTCTCTTTTCTATTAGTCTGGCTAGTGGTCTATCTATTTTGTTGATCCTTTCAAATAACCAGCTGCTGGATTTACTGATTTTTTAAAGGATTTTTTTGTGTGTCTCCTTCAGTTCTGCTCTGATCTTAGTTATTTCTTGTCTTCTGCTAGCTTTTGAATTTGTTTGATCTTGCTCCTCTAGTTCTTTTAATCATGATGTTAGGGTGTCAATTTTAGATCTTGCCTTGCTTCTCATGTGGGCATTTAGTGGTATTAATTTCCCTCCAGACACTGCTTTAAAGGTGTTGCAAAGATTCTGGTACATTGTGTCTTTGTTCTCATTGGTTTCAAAGAACATCTTTGTTTCTGTCTTCATTTCATTATTTATCCAGTAGTCATTCAGGAGCAGGTTGTTTAGTTTCCATGCAGTTGTGCAGTTTTGAGTGAGTTTCTTAATCCTGAGTTCTAATTTTATTGCACTGTGGTCTGAGAGACTGTTTATGATTTCTCTTCTTTTGCATTTGCTGAGGAGTGATTTACTTCCAATTATGTGGTCAATTTTAGAGAAAGTGCAATGTGGTGCTGAGAAGAATGTATATTCTGTGGATTTGGGATGGAGAGTTCTGTAGCTGTCTATTAGGTCTACTAGGTCCAGATCTGAGTTCAAGTCCTGGATAGGCTTGTTAATTTTCTGTCTCGTTTGTCTGTCTAATATTGACAGTGGAGTGTTAATGTCTCCCACTATTATTGTGTGGGAGTCAATTTCTTTGTAAATCATTAAGAACTTGCTTTATGTATCTTGGTGCTCCTGTATTGGGTGCATGGTTTAAAGTCTGTTTTATTGGAGACTAGGATTGCAACCCCTGCCTTTTTTGTTGTTGTTGTTCTCCATTTTCCTGGTAAATCTTCCTCCATCCCTTTATTTTGAGCCTGTGTGTGTCTATCCAGTGAGATGGGTCTCCTGAATACAGCACACTGATGGGTCTCAACTTTTTATCCAGTTTGCAGTCTGTCTTTTGATTGGGACATTTAACCCATTTACATTTACATTAAATATTGCTACGTGTGAATTTGATCCTGCTGTTTTGATACTAGCTGTTTGTTTTGCCTGTTAATTGATGCAGTTTCTTCATTGTGCTGATGGTCTTTACCATTTGGTATGTTTTTGCAGTGGCTGGTACTGGTTGTTCCTTTCCATATTTAGTGCTTCCTGCAGGAGCTCTTGTAAGGCAGGGCTGGTGGTGACAAAATCTCTCAGCAATTGCTTGTCCATACAGGATTTTATTTCTCCTTCAATTATAAAGCTTAGTTTGGCTGGATATGAAATTCTGGGTTGAAAGTTCTTTTCTTTAAGGATGTTGAATATTGGCCCCCTTTCTCTTCTGGCTTGTAGAGTTTCTGCTGAGAGACCTGCTGTGAGTCTGATGGGCTTCCCTTTGTGGATAACCCAGCCTTTCTCTCCAGCTGCCTTTAGCATTTTTTCCTTCATTTCAACCCTGGTGAATCTGACGATTATGTGCCTCAGGGTTGCTCTTCTCAAGGAGTATCTTTGCAGTGTTCTCTGTATTTCCTGAATTTGAATGTTGGCCTGCTTTACTAGGTTGGGGAACTTCTCCTGGATAATATCTTGAAGAGGGTTTTCCAACTTTGTTTCCTTCTCCCCGTCACATTCAGGTGCTCCAATCAAATGTAGATATGATCTTTTCACATAATCCCATATTTCTTGGAGGTTTTGTTCATTTCTTCTTACTCTTTTTTTCTCTAATCTTGCCTTCTTGCTTTATTTCATTGAGTTGAGCTTCAATATCTGATATCCTTTCTTCTGCCTGATGGATTTGGCTATTGAAACTTGTGATGCTTCATGAAGTTCTTGTACTGTGTTTTGCAGCTCCATCAAGTAGTTTATGTTCTTCTCTGTGCTGGTTATTCTGGTTAGCATTTTGTCTAGTCTTTTTTCAAGGTTTGCAGTTTCTTGCATTGGGTTAGAACATGCTCCTTTAGCTCAGAGAAGTCTGTTATTACCCACCTTCTGAAGCCTGCTTCCATCAATTTGTCAAATTCATTCTCTATCCAGTTTTATTCCCTTGCTGGTGAGGAGTTGTGATCCCTTGGAGGAAAAGAGGCATTCTGGCATTGGCAAGTTTAGTCGTTTTGCATTGGTTTCTTCCCATCTTTGTGGATTTATCTCTCTTTGGTCTTTGAAGTTGGTGACTTTTGGATGGGGTCTCTGAGTGGTCTTCTTTCTGTTGATGTTGAAGCTATTTCTTTCTTTTTTTTCCTTCTAACAGTTGCACCCCTCTGCTGCAGGTCTGCTGGAAGTCCACTCCAGACCTGCTTGCCTGGGAATTACCTGTGGTGGCTGCAGATCAGCAAAGATTGCTGCCTGTTCCTTCCTCTAGTAGCTTCTAGAAGGGTACCTGCTAGATGTCTGCCAGAGATCTCCTATATGAGTGACTCCCAGTCAGGATAAATGGGGGTCAGGGAGCCTCTTAAGCAGGCAGCCTGTCCCTTATCAGAGCTCAAGTGCTGTGCTGGGAGCTCTGTTGGTCCCATCAGAGCTACCGGGCAGGGACGTTTAAGTCTGCTGAAGCAGGACCCACACTGCCCCTTTTCCCAGGTGCTCTGTCCCAGAAAGGTGGGGGCTTTATTTATAAGTCCCTGATGGGCTGCTGCCTTTTTTCAGAGATGCCCTGCCCAGCGAGAAGGGAGTCTAATCACAGTCTGCCTGCAGAGGCTTTGCTGAGCTGCCGTGAACTCTGCCAAGTTGCTCTGCAGACTTCCCAGGGACTTTGTTTACACAGGCGAGTTTAAAACCGCCTACCTGAACCTCAGTAATGTTGGATGCCTCTCCCTGCACGGAGCTCCATGTCATGTTGAGCCAGACTGCTGTGTTGACTGTAAGAAGTTCGAACCAGTGGATCTTAGCTTGCTGGTTTTTGTAGGGGTGGGACCTGCTGAGCCAGATTACCTGGCTTTCTAGCTTTAACCCCCTTTTTTGCAGGAAAATGAGCAGGTCAGCCACCCAGTTTTGCACTGGAAACCTGGGGCACTGGTTTTGTAGGCACCAGAAGGAACATCCTGGTCTGCGGGTTGCGGGAAAAGTGCAGTAACTGAGTCAGAGTGTTGGAGTGCCCAGAAAAATTCCTACTGGTTTCCCCTGGCTAGGAGAGGGAGTTCTCCAGCCCCTTGCACTTCCCGGGTGAGGCGACACCCCACCCTGCTTCAGTTTGCCCTCCTTGGGCAACTCCCACTGTCTAACCAGTCCCAATGAGATGAACCTGGTACTTCGGTTGGAAATGTGAAGATAACTTGTCTTCTGGATTGCTCTTGCTGGGAACTGTGGACCACAGCTGTTCCTATTTGGCCGTCTTGGGGAAAGTCCCCTTATACCCCCTTATACCTACTTTCATTTACATGTCAATTAAGGGATGCATTAATGCAAATTGAGGGGCGGATTATTTCAAACTTTCTCGGAAAAGAATGGTAACTTCCAGATCAATGCCATGGAAAGGAGTGGTAACTTCTGGTCATTGCCACGGCATTTGTAAACTGTCATGGTCCTGGTGGGAGTGTCTAATATCAATGAGCAAAGAGGGTAGCTAAGGATCGCTTTTGTGGCTGCCTATTGGTTCCCACTCATTTCTTTATTTTATCCTGTTTAGACTAGATCCTGTTTTGCTCAGCAAGGCCGTGACCAGAAAGCAATTCCTGCTGGTCTCCTACCTCAATGCTACTGATTGGGTAGCATTTGAAGAGAAGCTCTAGGAATTGAAGAAGGGAATAAAAAGAATTAATGGATACCCAGTGGAAAAGATTTTCAAGGCAAAACACCCCAAGGGGACAGGAAGGGAGTCACCTCACAGAAAGACACACTGATTACATCCTTAGAGCACACGCTCATGGCATACCCCTGAGAGGGCAGAGCCAGACCACAGCCTTCCAGCGATTTGTCTTGTCCTGGCTTCCTAAATGCACAACTCCACAGAGACTCTGACCCTTCCAACTTCCTCCAGCAGTTTTTTTTTCCAAAAAATCTAGCTTGCACGTATGCCCTTCACCATTCTAAAAGCAGGTTCTAAATGATTGTCACTATGTCATTATTACATGTGTAAACTTACCTTTCCTAAAGAGTTATAAGAAACCTGTAAAAGAATCAGGTCTTAAGGCCAGCCACAGTGGCTCATGCCTATAATCCCAGAGCTTTGGGAGGCAAAGGTGGGTGGATCACCTGAGGTCAGGAGTTTGAAAACAACCTGGCTAACATGGTGAAAACCATCTCAACTAAAAATACAAAAATTAGCCAGGCACGATGTTGCATGCCTGTCATCCCAGGTACTGGGGAGGCTGAGGTGGTAGAATCATTTGAGCCCAGGTGGTAGAGTTTTCAGTGAGCCGAGATTGCACCATTGCACTCTAGCCTAGGTTACAAGAGTGACTCTGTCTCCAAAAAAAAAAAAAAAAAAAAAAAAAAAAAAAAAAAAAAAAAAAAAAAAAAAAAATCAGGTCTTAACTTGCTAAACATATGGGATGGGATGGAATTAGCTCTTCAGTAGTGACATTTGCTACAATATAATGGCTGATACTGAGGCAGGACAGGCGAGTCCCAGAATTGGAGCTTAGTACGGGAGGGTTCTTGGCTTTGCCAAGGGAAAGAATTCCAGGGCAAGCAGGTGGTGTTAGACAGCAATCTTTGATTGAACGCTACTGTTACCAGAAAAAGGTCCCAATCCAGACTCCAAGAGTAGGTTCTTGGGTCTCATGCAAGAAAGAATTTGGGGTGAGTTCATAAAGTGAAAGCACGTTTATTCAGAAAGTAAAGGAATAAAGAATGGCTACCATAGGCAGGGAAGCAGCATGGGCCGCTCAGCTGCTTACACTTACTGTTACCTTTTGATTACATGCTAAACATGGGGTAGATTATTCATCTGTTTTCTGGGAAAGGAGTGGGCAATTCCTGGAACTGAGGAATTCCTCCCTCTATTTTGAGATGGAGTTTCACTCTTGCTGCCCAGGCTGGAGTGCAATGGTGCTATCTCAGCTCACTGCAAACTCCGCCTCCCATGTTCAAGTGATTCTCCTGCCTCAGCCTCTCAGGTAGCTGGTATTACAGGCATTTGTCACCATGCCTGGCTAATTTTGTATTTTTAGTAGAGATGGGGTTTCTCCATGTTGATCAGGCTGGTCTCAAACTCCTGATCTCAGGTGATCCTCCCCCTTGTCTCCCGAAGTCCTGGGATTACAGGTGTGAGCTACTGCACCCAGCTGGAATTCTCCCCTTTTAAGACCATGTAGGGTAACTTCCCGACATTGCCATAGCATCTGTAAACTGCCATGGTGTTGGTAGGCGTATCTTTTATCATGCCAATGTATTATAATTATGATCTGAGCAGTGAGAATGACCACAGGTCACTTTTGTCACCATCTCCGTTTTGACGGGATTTGGCCAGCTTCTTTACTGCCTGTTGTTTTATCAGCAAGGTGTTCATGAACTGTGTCTTGTGCTGACATCCTCTCTCATCCTGTGACTAAGACCTCCTGGGAAAGCAGCCCAGCAGGTCTTATTTTACCCAGCCCCTCTTCAACATGGAGTCACTCTGGTTCAAATGCCTCTGACAGCACTGCTCCTTGTGAAGCAGGACTAACTCCATAGGCAGTGCACTCACGGTCAGCAGTCTGTGGGATCTTTGCAACTATATTTATACCCTCTTATACCCACATTCATTTACACGCAAGTCAGGGACTGCATGAATGCAAATTGAGGGGTGGCTATTACACACTTTCTCAGAAAAGAATGGTAACTTCCAGGGCATCACCATGGAAAGGAGTGGTAACTTCCGGTCATTGCCATGGCATTTGTAAACTGTCATGGTACTGGTGGGAGTGTCTAATATTAATGAACAAAGAGGGTGGCTAAGGATCACTTTTGTGGCTGCCTATTGGTTCCCACTTGTTTCTTCAGTTTATCCTGTTTAGACTAGATCCTGCTTTGATCAGCAGAGTTGTAACCAGAAAACAAGTCCTGCTGGTCTCCTGCCTCTATGCTGCTGAAGGGTGCAGTTGTACCACAAGGCTTGGCATTCACTCTATTCTAAGGCAATCAGCAAAGTCCATTTATTATTTTATCCAGTGAATACAAATATTTGGATTGAGCTAGGGATTACCGTAGGCTTTGAAAGTTGGTTTACCAACAGCAACTTTGAAGGACAGGTTACTTTGCTATGTAAATAAAGGCTAAGTGGAGTTTTTTTTAATTAATCATTTTTAATTGACAAAAATTGTATATGTTAATTATGTACAACATGATGGTTTGAAATATGTATTCATAGTGGAACGGCTGCATTGAGCAATAAACATATGCACTAATTCACATATTTTTGTGGTGAGAACACTGAAAATCTGCTCACTTAGTGATTTTTAAACATATAAGTCATTACAGTCACTATGTTATACAATAGATCTCTTGCTTAGTCCACTTGCCTAACTGAAATTTTGTATCCTTTGACCAGCATCTCCCCAACTCCCTCACTCACTCACCCCCAGGCCCTGGTAGCCACGCTTCTGTTCTCTGCTTCTATGAGTTTGAATCCTTTAGATTCAACATATAAGTGAGATTATGTAGTATTTATCTCTCTGTGCCTGGTACATTGCACTTAACATGTCCTGCATGTTCATCCATGTTTTTGCAAAAGACAACATTTCCTTTTGTACAGACCGAATAGTATTCCGTTGTGCATATACACCACATTTTCGTTACCCAGTCGTCAGTTTGATTGCATACCATGGTTGCTGTGAAAAATGCTGGGATAAAAATTTTTTTAACAAAGATTTTCTTCGTGAATGTTCTTTATAAAACATTCGCTGAAGCTTATCTTTCTCAGTTTCTGATACTGTCTACTTTTCTCATCATTGGCAGCTGTCTGAACCAATGAGTGTGTTTGGGGAAAGGACTGTGAGTTCTTCTTACCCTTTTGGACCCAGCCAGGCCAGGACAGCTCTAAAAACTATTTGCAACAAGTAAATATTATTTCCTGAACAACAGCAACAAAAAATTCTCTTTTTAAATTTACTGCTCACTATAGTTTAATGACCTGAGCAGTAGATTATAATTAGTGATTCTGTCAGGTTCTATTCTTACGCTTTTGCCTCGAACTCCCAATCCCTCATTGGTGATGGAGCTTGCTCAAACTGCCCTGACCATTTTTCCTTTTAAGTAGAGCTTTCACAGAATGGAACAAACTGTTTTCCAAAGAGGGCAATAGGAGGAACAAGAAAGTAAGAAAGACACGTTGCTGCATTAGAAATCAGAACAAATGTCAATGCTCTCTGACCAGCATCTCCATTTGCTGCATGGATTATAAAATCTTTTAACAGCAGCGGGAAGTGAGTTCAGAATGACTAACCTTTCACCCTGTGTCACTAACAAGGGAGGTTATTGCAGATTCCATTCCCATTAAGTGACATTATAGTGGCATTCCATGGTCCTTAACTAAATGTACTAAATGCTGTTTTTCGAGACTGAGTTTGAAGGTACAGAAGAGAAGGTATCTTCTCTGTGGATAATTAAATGATATCCAATGATGTAAAATTGCCTGCCATTTAACCAATGGATGCTTATCAAGTAAGCTGAGATCAAGAAATGTTCTCCAGATAAAAAATATGTCCAAAAAACCCCACTCTCTAATTTCCTTGTTTTTAATTGGCCTGGTTTTTTTTTCTGACTTGAATAATAATATAAAGACTTGCCACTCATTTACATGTTGGTTAAACATGTTAGAATAGCAAATAATTAGTGACTCATTATATTCAAATATGTACATTATACCAGAATATTTTTATAAACCCCTTTTACAGATTTAGAATTTTTTAAGTTATTAATATTAATATTATAGATATTTTAGATGGGGCTGATAATGTTAATATTATAGATATTTTTAGACGGGAAGAGGTGAGATTCAACAAAGTAGAAAATCTGATGAATTTAATTACATGTCCTTTGTACATTTTCCAAATTCCAATCCAACTACAAGTGACTTTGCTTGAGTGTGGAGTTATTAGAACAAACTGAGGGGTCTCCCAGGGAGTGTTTGCAGAGTGAGGGCTTCTGTCTTTCTGCTCGTGGGTTGGCATAGGGCTTGTTGTGTCTAAGTATAGGGAAAGCAGCACAAGAGGATGATCCCTCTAGACCCCTTAAAAGTCAGGAGCCTGGCTGGACGTGGAAGCTCACACCTGTAATCCCAGCACTTTGGGAGGTGAAGTGGGCAGATCATTTGAGGTCAGGAGTTCAAGACCAGCCATACAAACATAATGAAACCCCATCTCTACTGAAAAATACAAAAATTATCTGGGTGTGGTGGCGATGCTTGTCATCACAGCCTACTCAGGAGGCTGAAGCAGGAGAATCACTTGAATCCAGGAGGCGGAGGCTGCAAGTGAGCCGAGATTGTTCCATTGCACTCCAGCCTGGGTGACAGAGCAAGACTCTGTCTCAAAAAAAAGGGGTGGGGGAAGAGTCAGGAGACAGCCAGAGGGAAAGAATTTAAGCCTTAATTTTTCTGGAAAGACCTTCACCTAAGAAGATCCATATACTCTATTAGTGCATTGAATGGCTCTCCTTGCCAAAAGATATGTCAGTGTCGAAATCCCTGGAACCTGTAGATGTTACCTTACTTGGAAAAACTTTGTAGATGTGATTAAGTTAAGGCTCTTTAGATAATATCATGCTGAATTACCCAGATGGCCTCTAAACTCTCAGACAAGGGGAGGCAGAAAAGAGAAGACACAGACGTATGGACGGGAAGG
This sequence comes from Cebus imitator, assembly GCF_001604975.1. Taxonomy (NCBI): domain Eukaryota; kingdom Metazoa; phylum Chordata; class Mammalia; order Primates; family Cebidae; genus Cebus; species Cebus imitator. Next base: position 572,585 of record NW_016107387.1, on the reverse strand, counting down.
CAATGTGAAGACAGTGGTACAGATTAGAGCGATGAGGCCACAGTCACAGAAGCCAAGGAATTCCAACAGCCATGAGAAGTTGGAAGAGACAGGAAGGATTTTCTCCTAGAATCCATGTGACTCTACCGACACCTTCATTTCAGAGCTCTTGCCTCTTCTGGAGAATGAGTTTTTGTTTTGTTAAGCCACCCAGCTTGTGGGAATTGGTTATTGCAGCCCCAGAAACTAATACATATCCCAAAGCAAAGGGCAACCCAAGAGACCTGTGGCTACAAAGGAGCTGCAAAGAACTGAAAGGTCAAGCAGTTAAGTTTCCCCCTTAAATCCAAGGCCCTGCAGCTAAGGAAACCAGGGGAGCCCACAAGCTTGTCTTGGTGCCCCAGTGGGGGCCAGCAACTTATAGTTGGTACATTACCAGCTAAATAGAGAAGAGACTGAAACACCTTCTACCATGCTCTGGGCCCCCAAACCGTACCTCAAAGTACTGGGGGAACTGCCCCACAAGGAAATAGAGTGATGAGTGGATGTCTTCAACTGAGTTATCTGGAAACAGACTCTGACAATTGTATTCTGACCATTTACTGAAGAGAGCTCTTGAGAAACACATTTATATAAAAGAAAGGAAGCCAGGAAAGGAAAGAGGGAAAATCTCATCCTCAATGTGGTCTCAACTGGCCATATCCTATGGAAGTCCAAAGCTAGGCTGACCCTTCAGAGTTGTCCCAGATTGAGGCAAGAGGGTCAGATCTTCCTTATACCAGTGAGCTACTGGTCCTGGGCCTCCCATGATTTTGATCAAAGCAATTCCTTGTTGCTGCATGTAACTCCAGGTGAAGGATGTGGCTGGAAGCTGGCAGCAGCCAAAAGGTGCATATCATGGCCCAAAAGAGAGGATCTGGGTAAAGCATGCAGCATCCAGTGAAACAGACAAGGGGAAGAGACAGCACAGGTAAGAAGGCTTGGCAGCTCCAGAGGGGAAGAGCTGCCAGAGCTCTCAACACAGGTCCCTGGGATAGATTAGGGACAATTGGCGCAGGAGCTGACAACGTCAACATAAACATAATGACAAAGCCATTAAAATGTACAAAATAAAAATAGAAAGACTTTGTTCAGCTTAAAACTGGTTTTCAGATTTAAAATTCTATAGATGAATTGAAGGAGAGAGCATGTGACCCAAAGATAAAATGATAGAAATGACCCAAAATACGAAGCAACTATGGAGGAAAAAGAATCCAAACACAGAAATGCTGAGCAAAAATATTAAAGACTTGGAGGTAGACCCGACAGGCCTTACCTGAACACTAGATGTCTTTGAAAAAGAAATGTATACATAGAAACAAGGTAACAAGTAAACAAATAACGTAAGAAAAGTTATCTGGGCATGAAGCATTTAATCTGCACATGAAAGGCATCTTTAGGCTTTAAATGTAATTAGTTTCAATTAAAAAAAAATCCATATATCCAAGACATAGCCTTAAAATATCTCTGAATTCCAAAGATAAAAGAGAGAACCTCAAGCTTCTAGACCAAAAGAGAAAGAATAAGAGAGCATTTAAGTTCATGTTTATAACACTGGAAGCTGGAAATTAGTATAAGAACCTGTACACACTGGAAAAAAAAGTTGTAATTTTAAACTGCTGTACCGAGACAGGGTAGAATGATACGGCATGGTGTGTCCCCACTCAAATCTCACCTTGAGTTGTAGTTCCCACAATCCTCACGTGTTGTGGGAGGAACCAGGTGGGAAGTGACTGAATCGTGAGGGTGGGTATTTTCCTGTGCTGTTTTTATGTTAGTGAATAAGTCTCAAGACTGCTAATGGTTTTATAAAGGGCAGTTCCCCTGCACATGCATCTTGCCTGCCACCATGTTAAAAGTACCTTTGCTCTTCCTTCATGTTCCACCCAGCCATGTGGAACTGTGAGTCTTTATTACTTACTCGGTTTTGGGTATTTCTTCATAGCAGTATGAAAATGGACTAATACACCCACATACTCCATCTGTGGCAAATACCTCCAGAATTATTTTAATCAAAAAATGAGTGAATTAGAACAGGGACCTTCAGATGGGGCATGTTAAGTGACCAAAACGTACACATGTATATAGTTAAATCCAAACAGGAAGTAATAGAATGACAGGAAATTTGTAATGTGTATTAAATAGGGTTTTTAAACTACGCATACTGCAGAGAGAAGCCCCCAAATCATCTGGGACTGAAGATACTGAACTATGTCTTTCGAACTAGAAGTTGTGGGGCCAAGGGTTATGGTGTGGAGAAAAAGGAAGTCCCCATGTTTTGGTCAGTATTTACTCACCACATGTCCCTTGATTCAAGGTACAGGTGTTGATCGACTTACGACCTGTGTAATTTATGACCATTCGATTTTACAACCACAATCACTAGCCATGACTGCTCCGCGTCTGGCAGCGCAAACATTGCCCAGTTGGGCATACAACAGTGCGGACCAGCTTCTGGCAGCACTACCATCTCCGCGTGCACCATTTCAACTGTACATATAGCCTACTCAACTTACGACCAAATCATGTTACGACCGGTCTGCCGGTCCCAATCGTGGTCATAAGTCGAGCACTAGCTGTAAAACTCTTCTGAAGTTTCATGTTTCCAACGAAATAGATATAGTAACAATCTGGAAGTGAGTACCCAGGAGGAGTAAAAGTTTATATTTTGTTCTCATGTAGTACTAAGGTCTAATAGCAAGTGTGTTGAATAGGGGAAGGTAACAATCAGTGGAAAGAAAATGTATCGTACACTACACTTCCAATTTAACAAGGAGGGAGAAAAAAGGAGTGAATAACAATTTGCCCAAAAAGCAAAAATGAGGGAAAAAAAACTGAGAGAAAGCAGTGAGTGAAAATAACCAGTCAATGTAAAATAAAACAGGAAAGATAATATTAGGTATAAGAGTTACTAACTAAAGGTAGGAGAGTTAATTTCACCCATAAAAAGACAGAGATTGTTGGAATTAATCACACAGAGAGCAGTCCATGACAAAGACGCGGTGTGAGGTCTCTTTCACTTGTTCTTACAGAGCTGTCTATTTCCTTCTCCACCCTGTGATCTGCTCTGAGTACCTTCAACAGGGGTACCTTTTCTAAGTGGTTTCCACTTAGGTTCATCCACAGAGAATCACTGCGGGAGAGATAAGAAGGAAGGAAGAGAGTGAGATTCTCCCTTATGTGGACAGCCTGGACCGGCTGTGTTCCCCAATGAAAATCCCTTGTTCCTCCCAAGGTAACTTATGATACTCAACTCTCTCTCTTTCCAGATTCCAGTAACCTCTCTCTCTCCCATTGTCCCTTTGGCCTTAGGGGTAGTAACAGCTCCAATTCTCCTAGCACCAAGTAAGCACACTCTCCTTGTGATTCCCTTACACCCACACTTCATAAAGAGTTTACCATCTGTTTTCCTATCTGGAATTATCCTAGTTTGAGTGTGCCATCTGTTTTCTGTTGGGACTTGGCTGATAATTGGTTCCAGACGTGGCCCCAGGAAAGAGGTTTTCAGAATGAGATTCTGGAATTGGGCTGGATGTATATGTAAGGAGTAAACATTGTGTTTCACTTGTTGAGTAAACCAGAATATGAAGTAACCTGTGATATCCAGTCATTCAAATGATCACTGGTGGACAGAGCAAGAGAAAATGCAGGGAGTGTAAGGAGAGGGAGGGGTGCTGGGAGTTCATGAGGCTGTGACACTGATTTCTTGTGGCGAAATTGAAATAATAAATATTATGAAGACACCTGGCTTTTTCTTAGGGCTTAAAGAGAGTGCATAGAGAAGAGAAATTAAATATCATGCACACACAATCGAGGACATGCACTGATTCTTTCTTAGGAGAGGTGAGGCCTGGGGTATGAGATTAGAGGCACAGCTCTAAGTAGACGCTCAATCCCACCACACCTCTTAGACTATGGTAAAGACACTAGTCTGGAAAACTGGGACCCTGAGACCTGGGATGAGGACATTTGAGCAGACATAGATCCACCTAAGAACTTGGAATATTATTCCTTTGAACCTCTGTTTGCAGGAAAAGGATGCCTCTATCCCACACCAGTATAAAGAAACTGGCTTTTACCTGCATAAATGCCTTTCAGTTTCTGCTCATGGGGCAGACTTTATCACATGATGTCTGTCTCTCAGAACCCACATCTAAGACAACCGACTTGTCCCAGTTTGCTCAGGTCTTTTCTGGTTTTAGCATTGGAAATGCAATGCCCAAGGAACTTCCTCAATTGCCGAAAGCTGGAACCACAGTCACCCTACTCATACCAACATCTCTCATTGCTTCTAGCCCCATAAAACTAGTTAGAGTCCTCCCAGCCCAGATGTAGAGGTGAAAGGCTTCTTCCAGAAAAGACAGTTCACTATCCAAGAAAGCAACAAATTCTTGCTGATGCGAATCAGCAGAAGCCTAGGGAATGTATGTGGGAGTGGATCCCAAGAGTGTTAAGGCAAAGGGAAAAACCAATTGAATTTGGATTCAGCAGAATTTCCTGACATAGATGTTATCACCCAAATCTGGGGATTTTAGTGGGCTGATTCACGCTAAAGCCCCACGTTGCAAATGTGGTAATAGTCGCTAGGTTGCGTTATCAAACCTTGAATGTGTTGAAGAGCTTAAAATGCCATTGCATTCCTGGTATGTGGTAGGAAGGAGTCTGGAGGCCTAGAAAAATGGGTTATGAAAGAGAAGCCTGTTATGTGTGACTTCCTTGGCCACCCCAGCCCATCCTGCCCCTAGGAGGGCCCTCGGACACGCTCTTTACCATTCTGATTACATAAGCACAGAAAATTATTTAGTAGGACACTTAATAGGTTATTAAGATTAGTTCCCTGGAGTGGGATGGATTTAAAGAATAGAGGAAGAGCAGAGGGTAAGCAAAACAAAACAAAACAATGATCACATCCACAGCAACAAAAAGCATGATAGGATCTTATGTTTGTAAAAGTGTATGTGGATGTTAACAAACATAAAAGAATGTTATTTTGAATATTCTTATTCTAATTTGTGTCATTTGGCTATTTACAGAGAGCATGTGTTTTGTAATCAGAAAAAAAAATGTTTCACTGTGTTAGTCTTTTTAGACATAAGAGATATGAGAGAAAAAGACGGAGAGAGCAGCATCAGACATCCCAAACATCATTAGGTAAGTTTTAAGAAGACAAGGTTTTTGTAGGGGATGATCTGAGGATTGCCTGAAAGGACATGCCAGGGGAATTTATGGAGGTGCAGGAAGGATGAGACAGCAATAGATGGAATCTAGGAAGGGGGAGATGATGGGCTGATAGGACACCCCCATGGGAAATATCCAATTCTAGAATATAGGAGTTTGTATAAAAGATGATTTTGGCAGCCTAAGAACTCAGTGACATCCTATCTTTCATCATTAGGGGTTAGGGCGTGAGGACTGACACACATGAGAGAAATCTGGAATCCTATGTTAAATAAATATCTAAACCAAAAAGAAAAGGGAAAGCAAAGAAAAGTGACCATTGGAGTCGGCCAACCATGTTAGTCCTGCACTTGGTCAAAAAGGAAAGGAACATGCTTAAGAAGCCCATAGAATTCCTAAACCTCTGTTGGACCTCTGTAATTGAAATACCAGTCTTAGTGCTAGGTTGAAGGATTTCCATGCTGATATATCTGGGTCTGGAAGATTCAAAGGCTGAGAGAAAACGAGTTTGGTGGCTCTTGTAGGAGAAGCCACGGTGGTTCACCTGGAGACACCCATAACTCAGATATTTAAAACATTGACAGTTTTAGTTTAAAAAGTTATTAAAGCCAGGTGCGGTGGCTCATGACTGTAATCCCAGCACTTTGGGAGGCTAAGTGGGCAGATCACAAGGTCAGGAGTTTGAGACCAGCCTGGCCAACATGGTAAAACTCTTGTCTCTACTAAAAATACAGGAAAAAAAAAAAGCTGGGTGTGGTGCCGCACACCTGTAATCCCAGCAACTCGGGAGGCTGAGGCAGGAGAGTCCCTAGAACCCAGGAGGCATAGGTTGCAGTGAGTCGAGATAGCATCACTGCACTCCAGCCTGGGTGACAGAGCAAGACTCCATCTCAAAAAAAAAAAAAAAGAGAGAGAGAGAGAGAGAGAGAGAGATGGTCCTGTGGGAACAAACCTAAGGCTGAGGGCAAAGTGCTTCCAGGAGGTTGTTTTCACAAGCTTACAAAATTCAGAAGCAAAGACTAACGTTCATAGACACGTCGCACAGAACTCATAGGCCATGGGACCTGGCTGGAGACGCAGTAAGGAAGATGAACAGGAGGTCAGAAGAATAGAAGCAGCAACTCTATGAATGCTTCAATTTCCCCACCACTAACTGAAGAATCCTTCGCGCAAGAAAGGATGGGGGTTTGTCAACAAAAATTGACAAAACTGAGTTCAATACTGAGGTACAGAGAATAATACTCAAAGGAAAATAGAAATTGCAGGGTCCACAAAGTCCTGGATGGAGTCTGAAAGAAGAAAGGACACCATAAATAAGACATGGTGACTCAGATCGGCACCATGGCAGATTTTGCAAGATAGAAACATCTCGAATACTACCTCCTCCAAAATAAGGTACAGAAGGTGCCAGAATTACTTGATGGGAGATTTCTCAGACATTATTTTGTCAGCTTGGAGTTTGTATACCCAGCACAACAATCTGACTGGCTCTTGGATCCTGAGATTTTGATTAATTTTTTCTTTTCTTCTTTTTTTTTCTTTTTAACTTTTCTTTGTCTGCACTCCTTTTTCGATAGATCAGTCTTTACTGGAACCAGTTACTAAATTCCAGAAACATAATTTCATGGCAGGTAATTGCTAGAGGGCAACAGTGATTCTTGTCAATTTCCTTAGACTTTTATGGTGGGTCAGAATCTGTGATCCCTTATAAGTTCCGTTGACCCTCCAACATTATAATGTAGGACACATGACCATCTTTGGTTTATTTTGCTTTAGATGACTTAAATTTTTACTTATTTCGGTTGAAGATAGTAAATGTTACAACTGCTGGAAAAGGAATCTAACTTAACCTAGACATTACAAAGGAAGCAGCTGGGAATAAACAGAAAATAAAAACTCAGGGGACAAAAACTTCCATTTATGTATTTCTGTGAGATTTCATGTGAAACTTTAATTTCTCCTTAAAGAGTGGGAAAGTGGGCTGGACCCAGTGGCTCATGCCTGTAACCCCAGCACTTTGGGAGGCCGAGGTGGGCGGATCACGATGTCAGGAGATCGAGACCATCCTGGCCGACATGGTGAAAACCCTTCTCTGTTAAAATACAAAACGTTAGCCTGGTGTAATGGTGGGCACCTGTAGTCCCAGCTATTCAGGAGGTTGAGGCAGGAGAATCTCTTGAACATGAGAGGTGGAGGTTGCAATGAACTGAGATGCACTCCAGCCTGGTGACAGAGCAAGACTCTGTCTGAAAAAAAAAAAAAAAAAAAAAAAAAAAAGAGTGAGAAGCCGGTCATATTTAGTCATATTGAAGGCTTTTGTTTTGCTGCCTTTTGCTTTGTTGTTCAATATTTTGGCCATTGAATTGTTTGGATAGCTTTGGTATCCTTTGGTGCGCATTTCATAACTCCTTTAGGGGATTCAGGTGAATCATATTGGGCTAAGAATAATCATAATGTGTCTAAGAATAATAGGTTCACTGAACACAAAATAATCACCTTTATGGTTGATACTATTTTTATTTTCATTTATTATCAGCTTTACCTTCAGCATTGACTCGTGTGTTATCCATATGTTGCACGTTCCCTACTATACTACATTCTCTTTATGGCAAGAATGTGTTTTGTGTGTGTGTGGCTTTGTAACCCTAAAATGTAACACAGTGCCCGCTACTAAACAGTGGTCAGTAAGCAAAATGAAACACTGGAGTGCCTAGGACAATACTTGGCACATGGCGAGTGTTCACCACAGCAGGGCCAGGTCTGCTGTTGATGATGATGAGCCCAAGCAGCAGTGATGATGATAGTCGCTGCTGACGGACACAGCTGGGAAAATGAGATTCAGCTGGAAAAACAGCCCAATGAATACTGCTCTGGAGACACAGACACGCCGTTTGCTTACGGTTGAACGGTATTCCCAGCATCTGAGCAGGAATCTTACTCAGTTATACTCAGGAGTCAGAGGCTTCAGACTTACCTGCCATGCTTAATTCACTTAAACAGTAGGATGAGGCCCGAGCATTTTGCCCTACCCGTCGGCAAATAGAGACTCGAGGGTTGAGGGGAGGAGAGGGAATTTTGGCAGAATTTCACTTAAATATGTGCAGAGTGCTTTATAATATTTTTCTTGGCTCTGCCACTCAGTAGTTACCTTTAAATTTACTTTATGTGAAACCAGAGAAACCTTACCCTGAATAACCATTTCAGGTGAAATTCAAGCTCACAGACTTTGCCTTACCTGATTGGTCTGCCCACGGACCTTACCCAAAACTATTGGTCAAACTACCACCTGTGTTTCTGACCCCTTGAAGCCTCCTTTTCTTTGCCCAAGTATATACCTAATATATATAGTAGATACCACGTATATCTGCAGATATAAGGTGATTATCCAATTTCCCAGTGAGAACACTGAAGAAAATAAAATGTTGGTTAATTAAAATGTTAATGATATAAGTGAAAAAATAAAATCACTATGCCCAATTAATTAGGTAATATGATATTTAAAAATACATACTATATAAAATAATCTTTTAATTCAAAATTGTATTCTTTCAAATTTACGTTTAATGAGAAATGTGATTCAGACTCTTCCCACACATCAGTGTCTTCCTCATTATTAAACCACTTTCCTTGAGTCATCAAATGTGGTTTCCCAGAAAACAGCATTTCTGCTTCCTTTCTCAGATAAAGTACTCTTTGAAGCTGTGTCTAATGATGACACTTGCATTTTTGTCCCAGGCCACAAGTTCCCATTTTCATTACATAAGGACAATTTTTTGTTTATTTTCCCATTCACCCTTAAGGGGTTTATGTGTGATCTCTGAAATATATTCACTTACTATTTGGCTTTTAAAAACAATACCCTAAATGGCTTGAATTAAAAAAAAAAAGATCTGAAAACCCCAGGAATAATTACTGGATCTGTTTAAATTTCTTTGCCTCTTTTCTTTTTTTAATAGATTGTGTCAGGTGCCCCACTAGAAAGATCCAAAATTAGCTGTTTCGGGCTTATGCGTCTTTCTCAGTTGTGTTGCTGTTCGAATTAAAGTGATTGAGAAAGCAAATGCAATACTGGAGAATTTGCGAGTATTTGAAAATGACACAATCCCATCTTCTTTAACTGATAGTTTTCTGGGGAAAATAAAAACGACGCTTTGTATTCATAGATATGTATGTGTAAGTTTCACTTATGTAAAACCTAAGACATACCTATCACAACGGAATTTTAGCTCCTATTTAGTCAGGGATGTTGGCTTCTAAGACAAACACTTTACTCACACCAACAAAACGATACAGAGACTTAGTGGGTCATATACACAAAGAAGAAGAATGAAATGGGTTCAGTGCTGATCAGATCCGAGGACTAAAAGAATGTGGTATTTTTTTTTTTTCTTTTCCTCTCACTCTTGGCTCATCTCTTCAGCAACTCATCTCTCTACCTCTACTTGTCTATATATCGGGGACATTTTTCTCTTCCTTCATAAAGTTCTTCTTGACAAGGCAAAACACACAGAAGGAGCAATGGTAGCCATTCACCATCCTTGATTACCAACTGCAGAGAAAGGAAAAAAGGCAAGGCTGTTTCTCCAAACGCTTGGCATATAAAAAGTCCCAAGAGAGGACCTGAGATTCCTTGTCCATTTCTGAGACACTTAGCCTTATCTGATCTTGAGAGTTATTTTAACTCACCTTGTTATTTTAACTGATCTTGCCTAGATATATCATCTGCCCCTAAAGATGGTGTTGTGCAACCGCCAGAGAAGGTTTCCTGAAGAAACAAAAAGTAAGCTTTATGGAAAAGAGTGAGAAGGGAATTCTTAGCCTACCCAAACCACGAAAGTCTACTGTGGACATTTTAGAGTCATTTGAAAGCAAACTAAGTAAAAGATAAGTTCTTTTAAATAAAATATTTGGAAATTGCTTTAATTTTTAAATAATTAATAAACTACTTGATGCACATTTCTTTTCTTTTTTTCTTTTTTGAGACAGAGTCTTGCTCTGTCTCCCAGGCTGGAGTGCAGTTGTGCGATCTTGCCTCACTGCAACCTCCGCCTCCCAGGTTCAAGGGATTCTTCTGCCTTAGTCTCCCAATTAGCTGGGATTACGGGCACACACCACCATGCCTGGCTAATTTTTATATTTTTAGTAGAAACAAGGTTTCACCATGCTGACCAGGTTGGTCTCAAACTCCGGACCTCGTGATCCGCCTGCTTTGGTCTCCCGAAGTGTGGGAATTACAGGCGTGCGCCACCACGCCTGGCCCGCACATTTCTTGCTGAGAGTCTGCATTATAATTGTGTTGAATAAATATCTCAACTATCATAAGCCTGTTTCTGCTTTAGAAATGTGAAAAACTTAATGATATCACGTGTCTGTGTCTGAGCTTGCAGACCAGGAAAAACCAAGTAACCCATCATTCACTTTGTTTTATTTAACCATTTCTATTGTCATCCTATGTGATTTCTAAAAACTTTTCTGTTGGCCTGTTATTATATAAAACCCACAAGGTCTTAGAATCTAGAGCAGGAAATAAGTCCTAATCAATATTTTAACACACCTGCAATCAAAGCTTTGGATTTCCTTAAGCTATGAATGATTATGCTTCACAATGAATATCTTTCCTCCTGCTCTTTGCAAAAGGCTTCCAGCAGCCTCCCTCACCTACCTTCAACTGCTTTTCCCAGCTGCAGGGGATTAAACAAGTTATGAGATTTTCCTAGCAGTAAACTTTCAGAACAAATACAACAGTACCTAACAGTTTTCCATTGTGGTATTAGGGTATTTTTCAAAGCTTTAATTTTTTTTTTTTTTTTTTTTTTTTTTTTTTTTTT
>NW_016107387.1:476451-560796 GCF_001604975.1 Cebus imitator | reverse complement strand
CAAAGAACAAAGAGAAGGTTGGTGTTTTTGTTTTTTGTTTTTTGTTTTTTTGTTTTTCGTTTTTGAGATGGAGTCTTTCTCTGTAGCCCAGGTTGGAGTGCAGCGGGGCTATCTCTGCTCACTGCAATCTCCTCCTCCTGAGCTCAGATGATTGATCCTGCCTCAACCTCCCGAGTAGCTGGGACTACAATCACGTGCCACCATGCCCAGCTAATTTTGGTGTTTTTTAGTAGAGACGGGGTTTCACCATGTTGCCCAGGATGGTCGGAATGTCTTAACCTCATGATCTACCCACCTCGGCCTCCCAAAGTGCTGGGATTACAGGCATGAGCCACTGCGCCTCGTGGAGAAGGTTGGGTTTTATAAAAAGAGGCATGCTCTGTCCTGCTCTTTGAGAAAGTTTATTGGCACTAGTAAGGATTGAGGAAGCTGGCAGGTTTGATTGGTGAGTGACAGCAGTGAGTAAAGGTTTTAGAGTTGCAGCAGCTTCAGAAGTCATTAGGTAAAACTGGTTTCAGTTTGCAATAGGTGGTTTCAAGAGCCAGGCTTGCATAGAATTACACTTTCAGAGCAACGTTACATGTCCTGAGTGCTTATGTCTCTTGGTTTCTTGACTCTGTTTTAGTTGAGTGTGACAATAATGACCCAATTCATATGATCAACTGTCACAGAAGCTACTTTGAAAAGCTTACAGCTATCAAAACTTCAACCACACTGATCACCTCAGATCTTTTTTTGTTGTTAACTCTGCCTAGAATTCTCTTCTCTCAGGTGCTCACATACCCAAGGTTGCCAGGCTTTGCAAATAAAAATACAGCATGCTCAGTTATATTTGAATTTCAGATAAACAACAAGCACATTTTTGCTACGCATTCTACATATAGACACTAAAAGTTATTTGTTATTCATCTGAAATCCAATCGTAGCTGAGTATCTGCATGAGTCTTCTCAAGCTACCATAACCAAGTACCACAGACTGGAGGACCTCAACAGCAGAAATTAATTTTCTCACCATTCTGGAGACTGAAAGTCCATGGTCAAGGAGTTGGCTGGTTTGGTTTCTCCTGAGGTCTCTCTCCTGGGCTTGTTGATGGCTGCCTTCTTTGCTGTGTCTCTACATGGTTTTTTCTCAGTGCACATTCCTCTCTGGTGTCCCTTTCTCTTCTTCAAAAGCCACCAGTCGTATTGTATTAGGGTCCCACCTTTGTGACCTTATTTAACCCTGTCTGGTTGAAGGACCTACCTCTAAATAGAGTCACACTGGAAGTTAGGGCTTCGATACATGAAGTTTGGCAGGGGATACACACTTCAGTCCGTAACAGCAAACTTATTTTATCTGGTAACCCTGAAGATGGCTTGTGTCTTCCCCTTCATGAGATCATGCTCAGGAGCCATGTTCTCAGGGCTGCCTTCCTGGGCCCCCTATTTAAAATTACAACTCCCCCTAACCAGTCCCTTCCCTCCTTCCCTCCTTTCCAGATTCATTTTCTCTTCCCAGTTACCACTTTTGGTTTTACTTGGTTATGGCTTGTCTCCTCCCACTTGAAGGTAAGCTTCCTGAGGGCAGGTACTTTTATGTTAACATTTTCTCTACTATATTTGCAAACCAGTACCTACTGCATGGTAGGCACTGACATGGTTTGGATCTGTGTCTCCACCCAAATCTCCTGTTGAATTAAAATCCCCAGTGTTAAAGAGGGACCTGGTGGGAGGTGATTGCATCATGAGAGCAGTTTCTCATGGTTTAACATTACCCTGCTTGGTGTTGTCACAGCGAGAGTGAGTTATCATGAGTGAGTTCTGGTTGTTTAAAAGTGTGTAGCACTTCCCCCCATCTCCTCCTCTTCCTCTGGCCATAGGACATGCCTTCTTCCCCTCACCTTCTGCTGTGATTGTAAGTTTCCTGAGGGCTCTCCAGAAATAGAAGCTGCTATGTTTCCTGTACAGTCTGAAAAACAGTAAGCCAATTAAACTTCTTTTCTTTCTTTTTTTTTTTGAGATGGAATTTTGCTCTTTTTACCCAGGCTGGAGTGCAGTGGCGCAATCTTGGCTCATCGCAACCTCCGCCTCCTGGGTTCAAACAATTCTCTCAGCTAATTTTTGAATTTTTAGTAGAGACGGGGTTTCACCATGTTGACCAGGATGGTCTCTATCTCTTGACTTCGTGATCAACCTGCCTCAGCTTCCCGAAGTACTGGGATTATAGGTGTGAGCCACTGCTCCCTGCCCAAACCTCTTTTCTTTATAAATTACACAGTCTTATGTATGTCTTTATAACAATGCAAGAATGGACTAATACGGGCACCAATCATTTCTACAATAAGTCAACAGGCAACAAGTGGGAAGGAAGAAGTGCCCACTGTCTATGGCTTGTGCAGCTAACAGACCCATGGAGAAGAGAAAATTTTATTAAGTACAGAAGATTCCAGAGCTGCCTCCATATCCAGGTCATCGTGCTGTGAAATACTTGAGCAATTCTCTAACTTCCATGGACTTGGGCCACTCACTAATAATACAAGTTCCCGGGCCTCATCCCCAAGCATCTGATTCAATCAGGAAAGGGCTGGAGATAGAAATCTGCATATTAAACCAACATCTCAGAAGTTCTTGACATGTGGACAATTCACTGAAAAACATAATTCTAAAGTCAGCTCCAAAACCAGTTTGGATCAGACAAAAGGAATATAAGAATGGAGGAAGAAGGTATTTCTTGAATTACAAAACCTCTGGGTCACTAAAGCTTTTTGATGGTTGCTTATGCCCAGAGCTTGTTACTGAAACTCTACTCAGAATCATTAATCTGGACTTCTGTTGCAACTTTGCTGGGTTGCTGCCCTCATTTTCCCAGGCTTTACTCCAGGGCTCAAGCTTAGGTCCTGTGCTGAGGAGTCACATCTGGATCTGGAAGTGGATAGGGTGGGCCTTCACCTGTGGGCCAACCTATGAGGGGCTAAGGCTTGCATTAGGGGCCAGGAGAGGTTATCCAGTGAAGGAAATCCCTGAAAGTGGACACAGAGCAAATCAAGATCCAAGGGGACCATATATCAGTGTGCTTGGGAGCCTCAGGGCAAAGTCAGGAGAGCCACTGAGGCAGGGCGGTGAGCAGAAAGGGAGGGAGCTGTCAGCGACATGGAACTGGCTGATATGTCCCAGGTTGTGAAGTTCTGATCTGCCTCACTGCACACCAGGAAGCCATATCCCTCAGCATGGGTTTCTTCTCTTGACACAGCACTCCCTGTTGAGTTTCAGGATTCAGCCTTATCTCATGTTACTTAAGGCAAAACTGGAAGCTCTCACTCCCCACACACGTCAGCGTGGCCTTTGCCCATTTCTCTGACTTGATGTCATCTTTCTTCCTTGCTCCTCTCTTTTAGCCCATATCTCAGGTCTGCCCAGCCCTGGCACACTTTGACACGGATTTATTTTCTGGAAAGTTCTTTACAACGAGATGACTGTGTTGAAGAAGGACCAAAAAAAAAAAAAAATTAAAAAAAAATCCTCTCTGATTTAGGGTAACCTGCTGGTAGTGGATGTTATAAAACTGTAGGCAAATAACTGAAAACTATCTTTTAAAGTCTCCAGATTTCTCCAGAAAATGCAAATGCTTTCACATACAACCCTGGAACATTTTTTTCTCATAACATTTCCAATCAAGACTTTTTATTTTAATTAAACTCTGCCACTTATCAAAAAGAATTTATACCAGCTTCCTAATTATTTTTGAATACCAGTCTAACCTGAGATACCAGAACTACTGTATTTTCTTCTCCACATTTATTCTATTTAGAATAAGTCAAGAATAATATTTTAATTGAATGTATTAAATCATTTCTTGTCATATTCTGTTTTTTTTTTTCAGCTGGCACTAAATTAAGTATTCAACTTATTAAAACTTTTTTTTAAATTAGAAAATCAAAAGTCACATATATTGAAAAACTAACAAAGTTTTTTAAAAATTCAAAATTATGTGTTCAGTGTCACTTCATAAGTGGCATATAGTAAATGCTCAAGAAATATTTGTAGAATTAATAAAATGAAGGAAATGAAAGTATCAGAAGGTTAACCACTCAGCCACTAAATTACTTTATGATTTGGGATTAGTTGGGTAACTTTGAGCCTCTGTTATTTCTCTCACAATATGTTATAAGCATCAGGTGTCATAAATATTCAGGAAATGTCTTGAAAATATTATGTTGCAAATATAAGTAATATATAAAAATATATATTTTATAATATATAAAAATATATAAAAAAAATAATATAATTTTTGCAGAAGCAGGGAGACTGGTTTCTTCACCCGAGCTAATGGCTGGCATCTGTGTACCTCTTTGTCTTGCTACATATGAGATCACCTTGAAATCTATATATCAACCACAATGACAATCTTGGCATGAGGTTTTGCAGGAATGCCACGTGACATGGGTCCAAGAGTCCTGGAGCTAATGAGAAATGGCTGTTGAAGATGAAGAGATGCAGTTCTGTTGATCACAGTGCTCTTCTTCTGATGTCCAAACTCCCATTCCTATTACTTCCACAAGATCACGGTTTGCTCATCCAGACCAACACAGCAAACATGCCCTAAGAGCAACCTGCATCCACTTGAAAAAGATGGACAGCATTCTGCCTCTTCTCTGTCTGTGAACAGCAAACTGGAAAGTAACCGACCTGAAATTTTTTCTTTCATGTTGAGCTGCACACAGCATTTCTGTGTTCCCTGTTATGAGATAGCTATGATGGAAAGCTGAAAAATGTCACCAGCCTGTGTTGTCATTCAACCATGCACAAACAATTATCTATTGCATGATATGTGTCTTGCTTTAAAAAAAAAATCCATTTCATGTGTATTCAGATTCCACTTTGAATTTTGAGGGCTGATCTCGAAATCTGCACATATGACTATAATCTTTAAAAGATGAATATTAGAGAAAGTCTATTAGAGGCTAACTTTGAAAAGAGGATCTAAGGGGAAAAATAGGGGTGATGTTTTGGAGAGAAAAATGTTACAGATTATTAGAAAAAGCAAAGAAGAGCGATTGCTTTTTCTTGCTGCGTCAGTCAGCTATGCTGCATAACAAATCACCCCAAAACCCGGTGACTTAAAACAGTGAACATTTATTACTTGCTACTCTGCTTTTAAGCTGGGTGCACCTGCCAATTTGTGCCAGGCTTACTCATGCAGGTCAGCTACAGCCAGGTTTAGGCCATTGAGAGGCAGTTGTAGGATGGCTTCACATGTGTCTGTGGTTGGTTGGCTGTTCCTGGGGCAACAGACTAGGCTGTGCACCTCCCAATGCCCGGAAGACTGACTCATGCTTGTCTGTATGACTGTGGATTTCCAAGTGAGTAGAAATACACATGGTCTTTGGAAGCCTATGCTGTGATTGCATTCAGAACATGCTACCCCACAATATGGCACCTTGGAATTTGAGAAAACAGCAGAAGTAAGAAGGTCACTCTCACCTTCCTCTCAATGCTTCTCCCTTGATGCAGGCCATAAAACATAGCTGACCTTCTCCTGAAGTAGATCATAAAACCTTCATTCCAGAGGTGCCCTCCCTGTACCTGGAGGAAAGAAACATTCTTACCCTTGAGGACACAGAGAAATCAAGAAGGATCTAAACAAACAGGCTGTGCTAAGTTTCCCCTGGTTTATAACTATTAGGACATACCTCCATTGTCCAGTCATACTTGTGCGCAACTGCTTACTCGTTATCAAAGTTAAGCACAAAAAATAGTTTTTTCTTTTTCTCTGAGTCTTCATTTCTGAAGTCTCCCGTGTAATATAAAACTTATATTCAATTGTCATGCTTTTTTCTTGGTGATCTGTTTTTTGTTATAAGGCCCCTCAACCACAAACCTAGCAATGGACGAGAAAATAAATCTTTCCCACAATGGGCATGGTACAGTGTCACCTCTGCTGCAAACTATTGGCCAAAGCAAGTTACAAGCCAGGCCACATTCAATGGGTAGGATAGCAATGCTGTGCCCTCCTGGGAGGATCCATAAAGTCTCTTTGCATAGGATACGGATTCAGGGAGGGCTGGAAAATTGTCCCCTTGGCTGCAGTCAATATACTACCCTTGCTTTTCATAAACTTGTGAAAGTTCTATGTGAGTGTGGATGTGTTTTTGGTAGAGTACACAAAGTTGGAGGTATGGGTTCCTGTGTAACTCCTGGATTCCTGAAAGGCATTGAAGCAGACTGTGGCAGAGAACCCTGGAAAAATCCCCCCAATATTAAAAAACCTGTAACCTTCTCTCCTTAATTAAGCCTAGTGCTCAAATGTCAGCCAACAGATATTTATTAAGCATCCAGCTATGTCTGGCACTGGGAGTGCAGATGAACCACAAGGACATAGTTCCTGACCTCAAGCTAACAGAGGAAGCAGACAGTAAATTATTCCATGTGTGTTAAGTAAAGCACAGGGCCTGCTACTTCTCCAGCACCAACCCTCAGCATTTCTCTCTCAGATAGATGTACTTGCATTTTCTCATTGCATTTCCTTGCTGTTCAGGCCTCTGGGCCTCTCTACAGACTGGCTCCTTTGCTGGATGTGTTCTCTCTGTACTGACAGCTTACATCTTATCTTCACCCCACCTGCTGAGCTCCCACCCACCCCCTCAGTCTCCAACTTCGATATCACTTCTTCTGGGAGGTCGCTCTTGCATCTGCTGGGAACTCCAGGGTTCTCTCCCCTCCCGGTGTAAGTCCTATCTTGTCTCTCCCTAGAACCCTGCCTCTCTCTACTAGGGCTCTCAGACTAAGCCCCAGTGACATGAGAATCATTTAGAGCTGAAGACTTCTGGGAATCAACAGCTGCAGGAAAAGGCCTTTTCTGAACACCCTTTATCTCCCTGAAAGCAAAGCCTCTCAAAAGAATTCAACTGTCATAAATTCCCCTCCCCAGGAGTTATACAACCAGAGAAAACGGACTCTTATCACTGGAGTTGAGAAGTCAGCACACGTCAGCACCTGAATAAGAAATCACGTAAACAGACGTTGTCATAAAACGACCAGATCTCCCATATGTTCTCCTAAGGGCCTATTTATTTTTCCTAAAAGTAATGTGTACTCCCACAAGTGCCTCTCTGCCCTTCTCCATCCCCCATTAAGATGGTATATAAGCCCCACATTTCTAACCACTTCCCTGAGTCACATTTTTTTTCAAAGCCCTGTGTGTGCCTGTATAATTATATCTGTTTTTTTTTCCTTCCTCTTGCTAAACTGTCTTTTGTCAGTTTCATTTGCAGAGCTCCAAAAACTGAACCTGAGAAGGTAGAAGGCAAATTTCTTCTTGTCCCTGACACTCTAAAACTGATTCAAGGGAGAGTTTCTTTGTGTTCACTATAAGGTTTTCCAAACCTATCACAAGGTCTGGAAAAGAGCAGGGCTCAGTAAACGTTGATTGAAATCCGGGATTACAATAGTTACATGACCGACTTTTTAAAATTTCAGTTCTTACTCTCTATAGAGAAAGGAAAGTGAGCATAGTTTTTGGTTATTTTCTCCAAATGCTTTAAAATGCCATGTCATCTAAGCCAAGAGTTGGCAAACTACAGACCCACAGGCCACCACCTCTTTTTGTCAATAAAGTTTTATTGGAACACAACCCTGCCCATTCAATTATATGTCTTCTAGGGCTGCTATTGTGCTACAGAGGCCATATGGTCTGCCCAGCCTGCAGTATTTACTGTCTTTTTGCAGAAAAAGTGTGAGCAGACAGGGAGGGTGTCCAGGGACTACAGGAATTTAATCAACTTGAGCAATCAGACTGCTTTACATCCTCCCAGCTGACAGCCTGTTTTTCCCCAAATTCTGTTTGGAATGCAGTCACCTAGTCTATTGAAACCAGCTCCTGACAGACCCCAACCACTTATAGATAAACCTGAGTGAACTGCCCTCAATTCCATGCCAAATTCTCCACCATGGGAGGGGCTACAGCTTCATTAGCATAACATGCGACCCATGTTGCTGGCAGGATTATGACTCACTGCATCTGCAGAAAGGGGACCTCTTCTCTACACGATGATGCACCCTCTCCTCTCTTCATTGTCCATAAAACCTTCCCGTTGCTTCCCTTGGGAAGGCACTGCTTTGGAGAACACTTCCAGTGCTCTCCTTACCTGTGGCAAGTAACAAACTCCTGAGGATTAAAATCTGCATACTTGTGTTCCTTGCCAGGCAAATAAGTCCTGTTTTTTTCTCGGGTAACAAACCTTTACAGACCTCTGAACTAACTAGCTTCTATCTAGGGATCTTCATTCAGCAAACGATTTGTAAGTGACTATTTCTCACACTGTTAGGCATTGAGATCACAACGATAAATGCAGCTCTTTGCCTGAAAAAATCGATGTGTATAAGATGCCAATTGAGGAGTGAGGAACTTTCCAGATTTTGAATAGTCCCTTTATAATTATCTACAGGCAAATTTTAAACTGGTAGTTACTAAATTCTGTCAGAGAGTTGGTAAATGGTGAAATGTCAAGAGAAACAAACAAAACCAAGGATTTTTATGCTTGAAAATGTGGAAAAAAGAATTAAAGGCTGAGCGTGGTGGCTCACGCCTGTAATCCTAGCACTTTGGGAGGCTGAGGTGGGCGGATCACGAGGTCAGGAATTCGAGACCAGCTAGGCCAACATGGCGAAGCCCTGTCTCTACAAAAAAAAATACAAAACTTAGCTGGACATGGTGGCGGGCCTCTGTAGTCCCAGCTATTTGGGAGACTGAGACAGGAAAATCCCTTGACCCTGAGAGGTTGAGGTTGCAGTGAGCCAAGTTCATGCCACTGCACTTTAGCCAGGTGACAGAGCAACACACAATATCAAAAAAAAAAAAAAAAGAATGAAAGAAGACAGAACTAAGCTAATTCTAGATTTTAAGGTTTTATTTAAAGAGTACAAGAGGAAATAGTAAAATGAAAAGGATAAAAGATGAAGGAAAAAGAATGTGAAAAAACAGTTGGAGGAGGGGTCTTTATCTGAAGTTCTTAAGGCAGAGATAAGGACTCAGTGTCCATTGGTACCAGGCGGGAAACCTACATGAGTAAGGAAGACAGCATGGAGGGAAAGCCAGTGTGCCCCTTGGCCATCATTCTTCCACTTTTTATGGAGACCTGAGTGTAGGAAGATATTTCTCTACCAGATGAAAAAGAAATTAATTCCAAGATAATGATAATGGAGAGTGATGCTGCCTTGGGGGTGGGGGGGCGCACAGGAGCCCAGGAGAAATAGGGGACATGTCCCTTCCAGAGAGGGTGGATACTCCTCTGAGCCTGCTAATCCTAGTCTCCTGGGAAACTAGGAAGACGGGACTAGTTTAGTTTTTTGTTTTGTTTTTATTTTTGTTTTGAGATGGAATCTTGCTCTGTCACCAGGCTGGAGTGCAGTGGCACGATATCGGCTTACCGCAACCTCCACCTCCAGGGTTCAAACGATTCTTCTGCCTCGGCCTCCCAAGTAGCTGGGACTACAGGCGTGCACGACCACGCCCAGGGAATTTTTGTATTTTTAGTAGAGACAGGGTTTCACCATGTTGGCCAGGCTGGTCTCAATCTCTTGACCTCGTGATCCCACCACCTTAGCCTCCCAAAATGCTGGGGGGACTAGTTTTGTGCCATCTTCCTATTCTCCAAGTGAAGCTGGAGTTCCCCCTTTTTCTGTGAAATATTTTCTTTTAAATATTGGCTTGAGCTCCCTAAGCCAAGGTGGAGGGGAAACAGATCCCAAATGTGGGCAGTCATCGAGCCTCCATAAGAAAGGACTTGGTTATGTATAAGGCAGTTGTATGTAAAATATTATTTACAATTATTTTAACGATACAAGGTTTTCTAGAAGAAATGGTGGCTACTCAGACTTGGCAATCTCTGGCATTTACTTAAGGCCACTGGGGAAAACAATTTGCTTTGGAGTTACTTGACTGGCTTGATTCGCAAAGCTGGAGAGACTGATAATGTTGTACTTGTCTTCACTTGGCAATTCTTCCACCAGGGCCTTCATTCCAACAGGCGCTGACCCCGGTCTCAGCTGGGTATCAGCTAATTATGTCCAAAGAAATTAGCTGGTAATGGCTTAAAGCCTTACATTTGCAAGAGGTATTTAAATTTTAAATAAGAACTCAAAGATGGAAATTCCATCTTCTTTCTTACCAATCCTTTTACCAAGAACCAAAGCATTATTAAACAACAAAGCATGAAACAAATGAATTGAAGGCCCTCAATAGATTATAGAAGAGACGACACATTTTAGATTTCAAGTGGCATCAATTAATTAACAATAATAAAGCTTTTCTTTAGTTCCAGAGGTTATTAGGAGTCTCTACTGGTACTCTTTATGACATTCCAGCATCCTTAAGGAAATAAATCTAATTAATGGAAATAAAAGTGAAATTTCAAGAGAAAAAGAACGTCTTTTTTTTTTTTTTAACTAGGAGCACTGGATCTGTTTACTGGAAAGGTTCTATTTTAATGTTGGCCACTCACACAGCTGAACTTGATTATGAAGAGAGAAACTGTTTGGTTCATTAGGCTTTAATTATAGAGACAAATTATTATGGATAAAAAGAGGAAGCCACAGAATTATGGAGATTGAATTCCAGTTCAATAAACAACTTCAAATATCTTGACTGGAGGCATAAACTAAGTCATGTTCTTTTTTTCCCAATTTAATTTGATGTCTGTTGACAAATGATGTTGGAATGCCCCTGGAAAAAATCTTCATATTTATAGTGTGTTAGAAGCTATCATTTAAATTACACTTCTTTCCCTAATTATATTTTATTCATACATATATTATATGTATGGAGATAGATAGATGTTGCTTCCACATCAATTTATTTTGTATAATAATGACAAAATGTTGCATTCCTGTTTTGCCACTATTTGTGTAATCAGATTGCATTTATAATAGCTCCGAAGCTCTCCATTGGAACCCTGATGTATAAGAAGACAAGCTGAAAGCTCTGAGCTTGATATTTAGGGACTGTCAGAATCACCTCCAACTCAAGTACTTAACATTCTCATTCACGGTTTTGTTGTAAAGGTGGAAAGCTTCTGCTGTAAAAAGCGTTCTATTCACCATCTCACAAATAGTCCTTACACATTCCTGCTTCTGAGATTTTAGGCACATCTCTTCCTTGTCTGAATTTTCCCTTTTAAAGTCTGCTTATCTAATGCCTAATTGTTAAACCCAGTTAAAATTATGCTTCCTTTGGCCTTGTGAGCATAGGACTCAGTGGATGTTGATACCAATCTCCGATTTTGTAAAACACTTATTATCTATAACATTCTTATTTTCTAAAAATTATACTTCGTTTGGCCAGCTTATTGTCTTAAACTTATACTTCCTTTGGCCTTCTGAGCATGGGACTCAGTGGATATTGATACCAATCTCTGATTTTGTAAAACATGTATTATCTATAACATTTTTGTTAATTCTTATCTTAATATTCTCTTACATTCTTGATAGTCTTAAGTCATTCAATGAGATTTCAAACTCCAGACACATGATGCCTTACATTTCTTATTACCTTAAAATAATGTCTCTATCAAAATATTGTTTAAAAAAGTAATACCTATATAGCAATAGAAAATTTGAAAATTGCCTATTTGATGGTATCAAAGAAATATTTTGAAACTTTTAAGTGTGATAATATTATGGTGGTTATGTGGTCAGGCTTTTTTAAGAACATTTTTATAGTAGTTATGAATGAAGTAATGTAATGTTTAGAATTTGCTTAAAATTAATATAGGAGAGAGGTAAATGGGCTAGGGTATAGATGATATATAGGGGAAGAAAAATATCTTTTTGCTATTCCTAGGTTTGCAACTAAAGCCACTTGAACAGAAGGCAGATTAACAAGAGAAAGCATACAAATGTATTTAATGTAAATTTTATGTGACATGGAGGCCTTCATAAGGGAGTGAAGACCAGACAATTAAACCTGAGCTAGGCTTAATGTAGAACGGAGAGGCATGGAGAAATATGATTCTCTGTGAGAGTGGGATCTAACGGCAATAAACTGGAGGGGACTTAGCAGGACCTGTTCAGATTTTCTCTCTGTCCCCGTGTCTTCAGAGAGGATGCTTGTTTTCTCCAGGTATATGAAGGGCACCTCTCACATTAGGGCCTTGTGACCTGCTTCCAGAGAAGATCACAAAATCCTTCCCAGGTTCGATAAGCTGCTTCGGGGGAGAAGGGCAAGGACTTCCCTGCTTCAGCTGTTTTCTCACTTTATGATAAGGTACAGTACACTGGGGGAGCGTGTTCTGAACCCCATCGGCAACAGAAATGACCAATCATCTTTGATGGTTGTTGAATTTCAGAATTATGGGGGTTGATATACTATGTTATCTACTTTTATATATTTATTTCTTCTTTCTTCTTTCTTTCATTTCTCTCTTTCTCTCTCTTCCTTCCTTCCTTTCCTTCTTTCTTTTTGACAGAGTCTCACTCTGTTGCTCAGGCTGGAGTGCAGTAGTGCAATCTCGGCTCACTGCAACCTCTGCCTCCCAGGTTCAAGTGATTCTCCTGCCTCAGCCTTCATGCCTGGCTAATTTTTGTTTGTTTTTTGTTTTGTTTTTGAGACGGATTCTCACTTTGTTACCAGGCTGGAGTACAGTGGTACGATCCCGGCTTACTGCTACTTCCTTTTTTTGGTTTCAAGCAATTCTCCTGCCTTTGCCTTCCGAGTAGCTGGGACTATAGGCACGTACCACCATGTCTGGCTAATTTTTTGTATGTTTAGTAGAAAGAGGGTTTCACCATGTTGGCCAGGATGGTCTTGATCTCTTGACCTCATGATCCACCAGCTTTGGCCTCCCAAATTGCTGGTTTTACAGGCATGAGCCACTGCGCTACATCTGGGATTACAGATGTGTATTTTTAGTAGATATGGGTTTCACCACGTTGGCCAGGCTGGTCTTGAACGCCTGGCATCAGTTTATGCACCGCCTCTGCCTCTCAAAGTGCTGGGATTACAGATGTGAGCCAATGTACCTGGCCTAATTTTTCACTGTAAAAAAAGTTTTCATTTTGGGAGGCCAAGGTGGGTGGAATCACTTGAGCCCAGGAGTTTGAGACCAGCCTGGCCAACATAATAAAGCCTCATGTCTACCAAAAAAATATACATATATATAAAAAGTAGCCAGGCATGGTGGTACATGCCTGTAGCCCCAGCTGCTTGGGAGGGTAAGATGAAGGATGGCTTAAGCCCAGGAGGTGGAGTTTGCAGTGAGCTGAAATTGCACCACAGTATTCTAGCTTGAATGACAGAGCCAGACTGCGTCAAAAAAAAAAAAAAAAAAGGTTTTTTTTTTTGTTTTTTGTTTTTTTTTTTAATTTACTAAAACAAAATAATAGGCAAGGCACAGTGGCTTGTTCCAGCATGTGAGAGGCTGAGTTGAAAGGATTGTTTCAGGTCAGGAGTTTGAGACCGGCTTGGGCAACATAGCAATACCCCATCCCTCCAAAAAGTAAAATAAATTAAACAGATGTGGTGGCACATGCATAGAGTTCTAGCTACTTGGGAGGAAGGTGGGGGAGGATCATTTGAGCTCAGGAGGTAGAGGCTCTGGTGAGCTGAGATTGTGCCACTGCACTCCAGCCTGGGTGACAGTGAGACTCCGTCTCTAAATAAATAAATAAAAATAATAAAATAAGAACTTTTAGAGGCAGCATGAGAGTGCTGGGAAAAGGTACTACTCTCAAGTGGAATAGCCACTTGGTCTTAGGTAAGTCACTTCACCTTTCTGATGCTTCAGTTTCACTCTCTCAAGATGTTCCAGTGAATGCCCCAACCTCAGCCACTTTCAGCTCTAAAGGGCTGTTGATGTATGTGTTTAGGAATCAAAGACAGATTTTTTTGGAAAATGAGAGAATATATAAAATCTCCAGGGTGATCACTTCAACATCAATGAAGTATGGTCTCGTCTCCCTTGGGAGAGAAATAAAACACAAATAAACTCAATAGGGGAGAAGGAGAAGAAAGATGGACTGATGGCCACAGGTAATGAAGCTTCCATTCCAGGGTTTGTTTTGAGAGCAGTGACTTGGCAAGAAAATGTTCTCTCCTGAGACCTGTAAGCTTTAAAGGTCCACAGGGACTTGGAGTTTCAGTCTCAGTTCAGCCCAGATTGGGTTTACAAAGTCACTCTGGACACATGGTTGGTTTGAATCAGGGAATTGAAAGAATATTAAATCACAGAGTGTGAAGAGACCAAGGAAAATAGGTTAGGCAGGTGAAAGCCAATCGAACCAGAACCGGGTTGTATTTTATGGTAGGAGAGTGCCAGGCCTAAACATTCTGTAGTCTATTCTAGCATATTCTCTCTCAGTGACCAAAAAGTCTTCTTTATGTGCAATTGAAATTCTTCCTTTCAACAGGGGTCCATGTCTCACTGCCGAGTCCTCCGTAGGCAGAGAGAATAAACAATGTTTCAGGTTCATGATCATCAAAAACTCTTCAAAGGGTTGAAGGCGGAGGACAAGTTATCTTGAGCCTTGCCATGATTAACTAGCCTCTTCGAGAAAGGCAGTTCACACAGATAAATTGTAGGGGGTGGGGAAAGCACTTAAAACTTCTCTGGATGATCAGTATGGAGGTATTTGCTTTTTACTGAGCACAAGTGTCAGACATCTGGGGGCAGTAATATTCTCCTTGTTAGCATGGTTCACTTTCATTGATCCCAAGCCTTGATTACTACAGGCGGCTCCTTTAATATGTGAGTTATTACTGCAATGTGCTGCTAAAGCTGGATATCATATACTAAGATTATGGGAAAACAAAGCAAAGAATCCATTCTTTTAACTTTGAATATGTCAGCAACTAACAGAAGAAAATAACAACTCCAATTTGTTGAGTACTTGCAGTTGTGCCAAAGGCCTTTGAAAAACTGTTTGTATTATAATCACCTAAACAAAAAAGACATTTCCCTATATAACAAGTGAGGAAATGTGGAGGGACAGAGTTGGAATTTCAGAACAGATGACCCCCAAAGCTCTTTCCACTCTTGTTAGTTTCCCAACCTTGGCTGCACATTAGAATCACCTGGGGAGCAGCTGGTAGCTCACACCTGTAATCCCAGCACTTTGGGAGGCCAGTCAAGAGTTTGAGACCAGCCTGGCCAACATGGTGAAACCGCGTCTCTACTAAAAATACAAAAAAATAGCTGGGCGTAGTGGTGGGCGCTTGTAATTCCAACTACATGGGAGGCTGATGTAGGAGAATCGCTTGAACTCGGGAGGCAGAGGTTGTGGTGAGCTGAGATTGCACCACTGCACTCCAGCCTAGGCAACAGTAAGACTCTGTCTCAAAAAAAAAAAAAAAAAAAAAAAAGAATCACCTGGGGAGGTTCAACAGGGCTGGGGCCCTACCCCTCTGAGATTTTAACTCAATTTGTCTTGGATAAGGCATTGGTACATTTTAAAAAAATCTTTTTTGGAGATGGAGTCTAGCTCTGTCACCGAGGCTAGAGTGCAGTATTGCAATCTTGGCTCACTTCAACTTCCGCTTCCCAGGATCAAGGAATTCTCCTGCCTCAACCTCCCAAGTAGCTGGGATTACAGGAACACGCCACCACCATGCCCAGTTAATTTTTGTATTTTAGTAGAGACGGGGTTTCACCATGTTAGCCAGGCTGGACTCGAACTCCTAATCTCCAGTGATCCACCCACCTCAGCCTCCCAAAGTGCTGGGATTACCGGCATGAGCCACCGTACCCAGCAGCATCAGTATTTTGTATTTAGGGGCTGCTCAGTACACGCTGAGAGAATTATCTGCCAGTAGGATGCTGCTTTCTCTCTCTTGTTGGTCTGCATAACAAAGAGTTTGGTCTGCTATATCTCTAAGTTAAAGAAGCAGTTTAGTGGATAAGTATTCAGGCTCTAGAAGCCACCTGCCTGGGTTCAAATCCCCTCTCTGCCACTTACTAGCCTTCTGCGACTCTGTTAACATGCCTACAAGATAGAGATACAACCAATACCTAACACATACAGTTGTGTTGGGAGAATAAGCAAGTAAAGTGTTTAAAAGACTGTCATTTATTCTCCTATGTCACTGCTATTATCTGTGGTTGGCCCATCTCACTATGAGCCATGCAGAGCTAGCCTCAGAATTCTTCTTCCTGTGCTCTGTGAAGACAGCATTTCACTGCTGACATTCCTCTGCTTCCCTGGGCCTCCCTCTCACCTCTCACTTCTGTGGTCTTCACTGTTTTCATATTTCCTGATTACAGTCTTCGCCTAAAACATTGGTTGCAATTTTACTATATGTGCTGCCACAGCAAGCACATAAAACTTTGGTTCCAACAAGCTCAGGGGTCCGTTATTCTATTGTCTTACCTTGTGTCTGTTTTAAATTTTCCATACAAAAAGTTAAAATTGTTTCAATAAAATAATAAAACGAGCCTAAACTGTCTCTCCTATCTAACGTACACAGCGTCTGGTTTTCACAATGTTTACCAGTGGTTTTTGTCTCACATTTATTATTGTATGTTATTATTAATAAATCCATTATGAAACCTTATTGTAATGCCTATTCACCTGGATGTACCATTTAATCATTCAGAATTACCCTTCTGGGGAATGTGTTGCTTTTCCTAACATTAACATGTTATCTTTAGTCTATGTCCCAAGAATGCAGACTGCTGAGTTTGAATGTATTTGTTATATATCACTGTTCCTGTCTCAGATAGTCAGGCATTTTTCTGCTAAGGGTCTCATTATCTACAAGGCTTCAATTGTTTATTGCGTTGCTATCTTGAGGAGTACTATCAGGCTCCCTTATCCTCTGGATGCCTTGGTAACATGCATAATGAGAGCGATGGTGAATATTTAAGGTTTAGAGTAATAGCACTTACAGCTCTTAGAACTGTATAGCATTAAATCTATAGGGACCTTAGTAATCTTCTAGGCCAACCCCTCATTTTGCAGATATGGAAACTGGGGCTCCAAAAGTGGCTGCACTTGTCTGAAGTCCCACAGCTACTGAACAGTACAAACTCTTTCTTACTCTCAGATGTTTTTCCTAGTCGATATCTGTGATGGAAGAGAATGTAGTGAGGGTGGAGCGAAGAGTGGAGTGAGCATCATGTGAGCGCGGGGAATTGCTTTCAAAAAGTAAAAGACACAGCTGGCCTAGCTTCAGCAACTTTCTTAGGCCAATGGTTCTCAAACCTTACAGCTCATCAGAATTACTCGGAGGGCTTATTAAAACACAGATTGCTGGGACCCTGCCCCAGAGTTTCTGATTCAGATAGCCACAGAGCCTGAGCATTTGCATTTCTAACAAAGGGACTGTCCTTTGAGAACCAGAGTCTTAGGTGAGTACAACAGAGCTCATGCTCCTCACTCCCAGTTATTATTCTTGCTGCTGTTTAATCATTGTTGTTATTCTTCTCAAGTCCAGCGCTCTTCCAGACACATGGCTGTGCTTCCTTGCAAGGTGGTTTATAGGGGCATCTGCACACTAGGTTTTTTCCCTCTTCTCCCTTTCATGGTTATCCTTTGTCCCCTGTCATCACTGAGTCTCCTGTCATGTGTCTAATGATTAAGAATGCTCTGCTCGAACAGCACAGAGGAGTCAACATGCTAGAGCGGTCACTCTCTGTACTCAAGCACTGCTGGTGGCTGGAACCTCAGTGGGGTCATTTCAGCTCTGCAATGTGGTGGGAGAGGTAGGCAATCATTCTGCATTTATAGTCTCCAGTCAAAAGAATCCATGAGAATAGGATGCCTTCACATTTATTTATTTATTTATTTTATGTTTTATTTTTAAGACTGAGTCTCACTCTGTTGCCCAGGCTGGAGTTCAGTGGTGTCATCTCAGCTCACTAAAATCTCTGCCTACTGGGTTCAAGCAATTCTCTGCCTCAGCCTCCTGAGTAGCTGGGATTACAGATGCCCACCACCATACCTGGCTAATTTTTATATTGTTAGTAGCAACGAGGCACTATCTTGACCAGGCTGGTCTTGAACTCCTGACCTTGTGATTCACCCACCTCGGCCTCCCTAAGTTCTGGGATTACTGGCATGAGCCACTGCGCCCAGCTTATATTCATAAGTTATTTCTTCTGACTCACTCATAACTCCAGCTGTGACTCAGTATCAAAGGAGTAGTGTTTGAATGGCTTACCCAGAGTTGTTAGAATACTGATCACAAACCAGATCCAGATACCAGGGCTGCTTTCCCTTGATAATAACTTCTGAACCTCTTTCCCTTATAATAATGACTCAGGTGGAAATGTCTCATGCAGCTGATATGTATGTTGACTACATAGCTTCAGAAATTCTATGCTGAAAATAAGAAGCATATTGCCATCCACATTATATATGGTAATGCATGTGGGATTGTGTTCCCACTAACCGTGAATCATGCATTTCAATTTGAGCAAGTATTCTACGATGTCTGTCCATAGGAAACATGATAACATGCTCCAGAAGTTGTGAAAGGACCTTTCTTTTATCCATTGCTACAAAAATCATTGCAAAAACACATTCCGAGTAGATGAGAAAGCGACAAATTCAATCTCCTGGGGAAAAAAACATGCTGCATTCAAATTTTTGATAAGAAAAATTTCAGTCTCTAAAGCCATAAATACTTAAGGATCCTAATACCTGGATAATCTGATTCCTCTGCAGTGCCTTGACTTCTAAACTTTCCTTACTGATGAATGGCTTGGTCTTGTTTGATTTTTATTTTTCATGTATTTCCCCCTCACCTAAAGCCATTTCATTGATTCTATTTTCACTCAACTAAGTTGCACCTTACTAGGTCTTTGCAGTGGTTGCAATGTACTTGAACAAATAAATGAGAACACAGGTAAGATCTGTGCAGGTGTGGGGTCTGAAACAAGGGATGCCCAGTGACAGCAGGAGGGGTCACTCAAAACAGAGCTCCTTCCCTTCTTTCCCTGCCAAGTCAAGGCTATTACCATGTAGTACGTTGTATCATTCTGTCATTTTTCAGTTCTCTAATTTTTTCCAGGTGTGAGCCAATCAGATTGCTGACACCCCTTTCATGTCTCTTGCAGCATTATCTAGGGATTCATGATTTAAGAAGCCATTTTACCCATGTGTGTATGTGTGTACACACAGAGAATAAAGTCCCTCTTGTGCTGTTGGTATGATGTCAGGGGCAGTTTCTCACTCCCTTCTACAAAGCTTTCCTTCTTCTGATGCAGCAATTAGTCGACTATTAATAAAAAGACATTAGGTTATGCTTATTTATTTTTAAAGAATGACATCATTCCCGGCCTTAATGTCTAGTAATGGAGCAATTCACAAGTCTTTCCATTTATTACATCATGGAAGCTGATTGAACTTGGCAATTACCTTGCTGTTTTCACAACAGTGTTACGGAGGTGCTGAAAGGGGACTTGGTTGCAAGGGGCTGAATAAACATATATGTGGCTATATGTCCTCCTATTTTGTTAAGTGAATTTGTGCCCAGTGAAAAGTGCCTACAGAGCCTAGTTTAGAGTACAAATATCCTCACTTTATTCCAGAGCAAATCTACAACTCTCAGTCTAAGAGGTTTCGAATAGAGTCGTGTTAATCTTCAATTAGTTTGCTGGCCATCAGAGACTATCAGAAAACAAGGGCTGCCAACTAAAAGCTACAAAGCTCCCATTTCTAAATTGAGCCATTACAGGAACATACCGGAGGAACACTCACAGATTCATAGAATTTTGAAAATGAAAAGGACTTTGAGGTCCAACTTTAGACATGGGGGAATTGAATCCTAAATTGCTGAGGAGCTTGATTAATTCTACACAGTTAGCAAGTGGGAAGACTGGTTTTATTTCCACTATGTGATAATACCCCCTCTTAAACATGCTACCACTTTAGACTATTGCAGATTCTCTTTCCATAAGTAGCACTTATGGAATTTTACTTCAATTTCCCTGATTCTTTGTATTGATATCTTTTTACGGAAATAATCATCTTGTTGCCAGAATACTCAAGCCATAAGGATGCTTCTCATGTTGAATAACTTTATACTATAATTCAAAGCTCAGTGCCAGGACTGTTTAAATCATTGATGCTAGTGAACTATTGGAATCATGACACTTCCCCCTTCCCCAAAGACTTCACAATTTAAGGACGCAGATTAGTCTTCACCAACAAAATCAATTTTTTTCCTCAACTTTCATTATGGGCAAACGCAAAGCAGTGGTTTTATCAATAAAGGATTTGATTATGTCAGTCATTAAGAAGATAATCAGATCTATTATTACTCAGAGATAGAACTGCCAAAGGCCTAACTAATTGAATATAAAGACATGGCCTTTGACCAAAGCCAGTCAAGGCAAGCTTCTTTTCCCACAGTCACAGCCTCTGCTTATAATAAGGTCTTGGCATAACAAATAATGAAAAGACCCAGAAACTAACCATTGATATTACCAATATGTATGTGTTTCCAGAACCAAGACTCAGATTTACAACAAAGATGTGACTATTTATCCAAGGTTGTAAGCAATTAGGCTCCATCCATGAAAACACTTAAAAGATTGTCATCCTGCCGAGGGCAGTGGCTCATGCCTGTAATCCCAGCACTTTGGGAGGCCAAGGCAGGCAGATCACGAGGTCAGGAGATCAAGGCCATCCTGGCTAACACGGTGAAACCCTGTCTCTACTAAAAATACCAAAAATTAGTCAAGCATGTTGGTGGGCACCTCAGTTCCAGCTGAGGCAGAAGAATCACTTGAACCTGGGAGGTGGAGGTTGCAGTGAGCCAAGATTGTGCCACTGCACTCCAGCCTGAGTGACAGAGTAAGGCTCTGTCTCCAAAAAAAAAAAAAAAAAAAAAAAAATTGTCATCCAACTCAAGCTATAGGTTTCAAAGGTTTGCAGGGTTTTGAATACTTTTGTGTGTTTTCAGGACAGAAGACCATTGTGAAATAATAGCACAGAAATATGACTTTTTCATGTGAGGATATTTATTTCCACATTTATAGTGATTGTCCCATCCATAGGAGAGTAAGCACAGCACTTCTCATGAAGTGGACCCTCAGGTGTGTTTAGCAACAAAAAATGCACTGTATTGCTCAGCCCAAGACTCCAGGAAGAAAGCTCGTCCATAACAAAATATAATTAGTTGGATAATATGGTTGTTGCAGAAACACAAATGCCATAAATACACACCAGCCGTACCACTGTAGGCACAGAAAGGTATGAAGCCTTCCTTCACGCATCACAGAGATCGTGGTCGACACTCCTATAACAACAGACAAGGTAGCAAGAGAAATGCATAACAAATTTATTTTGTCAAAGTCTTACTTGACACAGAGCTTTTTGAACTGAAGACTCAAAGACGTAGAGAAAACTATTTTTTTGCTTAGATTCAATGAAGATCTCACAGCCATGTGGAAATCTAATTGGACAAAAGGGTATGATCTCATGGTAATAGACTGCAGGCAGAATGGACTGAGCAAGGTCCATCTGTTGATATTCTTCTTGGCCTCTCAATGTAGTATCACTTCCCCCAGATATAGGGGGGAATAATTCCCCCTCTGGAATTAGGCCTTCAAGGGAGATGAGAGAAAGGAAGAGTGAACTTTCTCAGTTTTATGACTTGCTTTGGGGAGAAGAGTTCTAGTTTGTGTAATGTGCCTTGGGAAGAGGAATTCTGAATTCTGTGACTTGCTTCAGGGGAGAATGGGGGGCAGGAGAGAGGAGGGCAGAAGAACATCAGAAAGACCTTGCTTCTGAGACCTTCCAGTCCTCTTCAGTTCAAAGTACTCAGTGGTTGAAAGTACTCAGTGGGTCAAAGTGCCACAGTTTGGGCTATCATATTCTGAGCAACAACCCCACTCCACAGATGCCCGCATAGGATCCTAACAGTTCCTACACCACATGCATGGCCAATGACACCAAGTACTGAACGATTTATGCATCCATTAGATATTTGTTAACTTGTTGAGAGGCACCCCCAGCATCAACATTGCTGGGAGTGTGCCAAAGAAACAAAGTCCTGGGCTCCCATCAAGACCTACTAAATCAGAATCTACACTCAAACAAGATCCCCAGGTGATTCATCTGTAAATTAAAGTTTGATAAACACTGTCTTAGAGAAGTAACTATCACAACTTGGACACACGTTGGAATAATGAACAGTTTTAGAAAAGATGAATGCCTGAGTCTGGCCCCCAAATATTCTGATTTAATTAATATGAGGGTACAACTTAGGCCCTGGGATTTTAGTGTGTAACAGATTGCCAACCTCTGCTCTGAAGAAGTGTTTCTCAAACTTCATTGATAAAAAGCTCCTGGAAATGCTTGTTATAATTTCAAACTCTCAGGCTTCCTCCTGGACTCATGAATTTGGTATCTCCAAGAGCCAGGTTTCGGAGGCTGCATGTTTACCAGAGCCCTAGGTGACTCTTGTCATCAGGAACGTTTGGAAAACACTGTTCCAGGGTAGTTCAAATACATAGAACCCAGAAAAGAAGGAGTGTCTGTCAAAGCAATGTGCTTCTTGGCTCTCCTAATCCATGGCATTCTGATGTGTGTCATCATAGGAATGCTCATTCATGAGGCACAATTATCAATCTACTGTGCTTGGTTCACTAATGAATCATATTGAATAATAATCTCTATATTTTACAACAGGATCTGTAAAATTCATCATTCACTTATTCATTCATTCAAAAAATATTTATTGAAGGCTATCTGTACCAGACCATGTTCTAATTACAGTTGACCCTTGAACAAGATGGGAATTAGGGGTACTGACCCCTGCACCATCAAAAATCCACATGTAACTTTTGACTCCTTCAAAACTTAACTACTAAGAGCCTACTGTCGACTAAAAGCCTTACCAATCAACACACATGTTGTGTGTTGTGTGTACTATACGCTGTATTGTTAAAGTAAGTTAGAAAAAAAATGTTATTAAGAAAATTATAAGAAAGAGAAAATATAGTTACTATTCATTAAGGAGGCATGGATCATCACAAAGGTCTTTATTCATGTTGTCTTCACTTTGGGTAGGCAGAGGAGGAGGAGAAAAAGGGGTCTTGGTCTCGCTGCCCCACTAGTGGAAATGGTAGAAGGAAATTTGCAATAAGCAGACTCAGGCAGTTCAAATCCATGTTGCTCAAGGGTCAGTGGTACCGAGGATATAATGTTGAACAAAGAGAAGACCCTACTACTGTGGCATCTCTATTTTAATAGGAGACTAAATAGTAAAAAAGTAGTCAGCAGAATTACATAGTTATATATTTGAGGCGTTGTGAAGGAGTAAAACTCATTCAATAGTAGAAAATGGCTAAGGTAAAGAGTAGTCTGCATTAGAAAGGTTAATGGAGGTTAGATTTACTAATAAAATATGAGAACCTCTTAAAAAACAACTCAGAAAAGTATGCTCCACATGGAGGAATGGCAAGTGCAAAAGGCCTGAGCTGGAACAAGCTCAGTGTGTTCTAAGAACGGAACGTCAATGTGGTGGTTTCATAGAGAACAGAAATGCTTCAAGGTGAGGCTGCAGAAACAAGCATGGAATCAAGTCATGCAGGAGCTTGTGAGCCTTGATAAAGGGCTTGGGTTTTACCCTAAGAAGAGTTGAAAGTCATGAGAAGATTTTGACAGGGAAGAGATACAGGGTGGAGGCTTTTTGGAGAATGACTTTTGGTGGTCAGAGGAGCAGCCTCTTAGGCAGCTATTATAGTTTTCCAGGTAAGAGATGAAGGTTTTCTTGACCTGGAGAAAGTTCACCCATTCCCCAGTGTGTGTTCTGTTGAAATATTTCTATGAGTTTATTTTCTTCCCCTGTTTAAGGGAAAAGAACAGATTTTTTTCCCAGTGGCTTGGATATGTTTTATAGAAGCCTGTTTTTGTCTTTGTACATCCAACCAGAACAAGTGAATGCTTACCAATTTGGGTGTGAGACTGAGGGAGGACTGTCCACCCATTCCTGATGAGCCTTTTACTATGATTTAGGTAAAGATTTTTATTCATAAATCTCTGGAGTATTTGCTTTACATGACTTTTTTTTTTCTAACTTTGGTTTTGAAGCCCCTTTAATGCTCTTTGTCAATTGTGCAATGCTTTCCATGTGAGTGGAAGGAAAACTCATACAATTTTGAGTGCTTAAGTGCCTTTAAATGATTTAAAATGCTGGGAAGATATTTAACTCTTTGGCAGGCGGATTTGGAGAGCATGTTATTTCCAGCTGTGGGTTAGGTCCATATTTGGAGGGAGAAATTCTTAGCATCAAAAATATCACAGAATACATCCAGGTGTTTTTAAGAGCTGCAGAAATGACACAGCTAAGAAGAAGCTTTCATTGTTCCTTCAGGATGCCACACTGCCACACTCCCTTCTCAATGAAAATGAATACCGTGAATTGTGCTTCTGAAAGGACTCTTGGATTCATTCCAGGATGCTAGGAAGAAAGTGGGCTTTGGAGAACATTAAAAGCAGGAAACTGGAGTAGGAGAGTGTGGGCACTTGTGAAGGTGCTAAAGATGAACAGGACTTAGCTTTGTAAAGAAAGTAGTCTGGGGTAGGTGGTAGAAAATTCCATTCTGGAAGAGTAAGAGTTATAAAGAATGGGGATTGAGAGGGGAACCTGAAAAGTAATAAACCATTACATTTATGATGTTAGGTTAAAAAGAAAAAAAAAAGACTATGCCTTTATGAATCAAGGAAAATAGTTGTTCTTGGGATATGGATAAGTTATCAGCTCACAAGCAATTATGGTAAACACTGTTCTAACTGGGATGTTAGTGTATTTGCCTGTATTTAAAAGTTGACATTGAGGAGGACAATCAGACAATATGGTTTTCTGTGTTTCTTTTAGAGGACAAGGTGGTGATTTGACCAGGGAGCATTTCAAACTGAAGACTGTATGAAATCTGCTGGGCTGTGATCCAATTAATAGCAAAGCAATTCAACATAATTGACCCCCAAATAGTTGACTCAGTGACACATGGATAGAGCTTTGACAGCTTAGCAGTGAGATCAGGAAAGGAAATTAACATGTGATTTAAGTAAATTCAGGAATCTGGTAGTTTAATAGACTTAGACACTTTCATCCTTTGCTATTGAATTGAATCTGGCCCAGTTAGCACTTATTGAAAAATTGATTGTAATAAACCAGTGTCTGTGATATGCCACTTTGGAGCTCCAAGCTTATTCCTGGATCACTTGGAGGAAATGATTCAACAACAGCACTGGCACACACTTACATATTTAACTTACACAGACCCACCTTGTGTTTCTTCCTACCAGGGTGGGTGTAAAGTGTGATAAATGGTGAAAAGTTTTGGAACCAAAAGTCAGACTTACAAATGTCAGAAAAACCAGGGTTGGACATAGTTCAAGCAACACATTTTTAATTAAAATAAAAAATTGGTCTTAGGCTTGTTTCTTCTAGATTCAGGTCTCACATTTGATCCAACATTTTCATGGCTGCTGTAAGGACCTGAGTTTGTTGCTTAATTCTCCCTTAAAATACCTGTTTGTTCATTGATTTTTAGACTGTGTGCTGCTGTGGCTCTTCCCCTACCACTTTATCTATGCATATGCAGGTATATGTGTCACAACATAATATATGTGAAGACAGCAGGTTTAAATTTTTAATGAGCTTGTTAGTGAAGAAGAAACACATAATTATAAAACTTAAAAGCAATATCTTAAGTGAAATAACTCAGAAACAGAAAATCAAATATGACATGCTCTCACTTGTAAGTAGGAGCTAAATAATGTGTACATGTGGACACATAGAGCAGTATAATAAACACTGGAGACTCAGAAAGTGGGATAGTTGGATAGCAGGGTGTAGGGGGTGAGAAATGAGAAATTATCTAATGGGTACAACGTAAACTATTTGGATGGTAGTTACACTGAAAGCCCAGGCTTTCCCAGTACCAATATAACCATGTAAGAAAACTACACTTGCACCCAACAATATATCTTTAAAAATTTAAATGTAAATCAAATTAAATTAAATTTCAAATAATATGAAAGTATTTGAAGCAAAAGGTAAAAGAATATTTTTTCAATTTAAATAGGCATTGTCAAATAGTCTTACACAAAGCTTTTATCAATCTACATTCTCACAAACAGCATACAAGAAATCCCTTTCTTTTTTTATTCCTTTGCATCGTTTGTATAATTGATTAGTGTGTGTGTCTTCTTGTAAACTTGGGGGGCATATGAATGTGGAGTTAGGGGTTTGTTTTCATTTAAAAACATGATGTTGCTCACTGTTCTCCAGGCTCCCTATCTGCTTCATGTTTCCCTCAACCAGCAAGCTCCAGCCAGGGCTGGCACTTTATCCTTACTCATTCCTTGGCCTGGAAGACTTCCTTGATTCTTCTAAGCTGTCATCTTCTCATCTTCCAAGCCTTAGCTCGAACAAAACTTTACCTACAGAATTTTCCTCTGCACTCTTATAAGAAATCCCAATTCACTCCAGAGTAACCATCTGTATCACACTTCTCTACTTATTTCCCTCAAAGAATGTTTCAGAATCTGAAATACCCTTGACCATGTATTTATTTGTTTTCTGTCTCTCTCTGTATTAGTCCATTCTCACACTGCTAATAAAGACATACCTGAGACTAGGTAATTTGTAAAGGCAAGGGGTTTAATTTTCTCACAGTTCTGCAGGGCTGGGGAGATCTCAGGAAAATTATAATCATGATGGAAAGGGAAGCAAATGTGCCCTTCTTCATATGGTGGCAGGAAGGACAAGAATGAGTATCCAGCAAAGGGGGAAGCCTCTAACAAAACCATCAGATCTCATGAGAACTAACTCACTATCACAAGAACAGGATGGGGGAAACCACCCCCATGATTTAATGACATGTGGGAATTATGGGTACTACAATTCAAGATAAGATTTGGATGGGGACACAACCAAACCATATCATTCCATCCCTGATTCCTCCCAAATCTTATATCCTCACAATTCAAAACACAACATACCCTTCCAACAGAAGTCTTAACTCATTCCAGCATTAACTCAAAAGTTCAAGTCTAAAGTCTCATCTGAGACAAGGCAAGTCCCTTCTGCCTATGAGATGGTAAAATCAAAAGCAACTTAGTTACTTCCTAGATATGATGGGGGTATAGGTATTGGGTAAATACACCCATTCCAAATGGGAGAAACTGGACAAATAAAGGGGCTACAGGCCCCATGCAAGTCTGAAATCAAATAGGGCAGTCATTAAATCTTAAAGTTCTAAAATGATCTCCTTTGACTCCATGTCTCACATCCATATCATGTTGATGCAACAGGTGGGTACCCATGGTCTTGGGCAACTCTGCCCCTGTGGCTTTGCAGGATACAGTCCCCCTCCAGGCTGCTTTCATGAGCTGCTGTTGAGTGTCTGTGCCTTTTCCAGATAAATGGGTGCAAGCTATAGGTGGATCTACCATTCTGGGGTCTGGAGGACCATGGCCCTTTTCTCATCTCACAGTTCCATAGGTAATGCTCCAGTGGGGACTCTGTATGGGGGGTCTGACCCCACATTTCCCTTCCACAGTGCCCTAGAGGAGGTTCTCCATGAGGGCTCCGCCCCTGCAGCCAACTTCTGCCTGAACATCCAGGTGTTTCTATACAACCTCTGAAATCTAAGTGAAGGTTCCAAAACCTCAATTCTTGACTTCTGTGCACCTGCAGGCTCAATACCACGTGGAAGCTACTGGGGCTTGGGGATTGCACCCTTTTGGTGTTAACATTTGGCTCTTCATTACCTATGCAAATTTCTGCAGCCAGCTTCCCAGCAAATGGGGTTATCTGTTCTATCACATTGCAAGGCTGCAAATTGTCCAAACTTTTATGCTCTGTTCCTCTTGAATATTTTGCTGAATAGAAATTTCTTCCACCAGATACCCTAAATCATCTCTCTCAAATTTGAAATTCCACAGTTCTCTAGAGCAGGGCCAAAATGCCACCAGTCTCTTTGCATAGCAAGAGTAAGCTTTACTGCAGTTCCCAAAAAGTTTCTCCTCTCCATCTGAGAGCACCTGAGCCCAGACTTCACTGTCCATTTCACTCTCAGCATTTTGGTCAAAATCAGTCAAGTCTCTGGGAAGTTCAAACTTTCCCACATTTTCCTGCCTTCTGAGCCCTCCAAGTCTTTAAGGAGTTCCAAACTTTACCACATTTTCCTGTCTTCTTTTGAGCCCTCCAAAATGTTCCAACCTCTGCCTGTTATCCAGTTCCAAAGTCACTTCCACATTTTTGTGTATCCTTATAGCAGCATCCCACTTCTGGTACCAATTTACTGTATTACTCCATTCTCACAATGCTAATAAAGACATTCCCAAGATTAGGTAATTTATAAAGGAAAGAGCTTTAATTAACTCACAGTTCTGCAGGGTTGGGGAGACCTCAGGAAACTTTCAATTATGGAGGAAGGGGAAGCAAGCACATCTTTCTTCACATGGCAGCAGGAAGGAGAAGAATGAGTGACCAGCAAATAGGGAAGCCCCTTATAAAATCAGGTCTCATGATAACTAACTCACTATCACAAGAACATGATGGGGGAAACTGCTCCTATGATTCAATTACCTGCACTTTGTCCCTCCCACAACACATGAGGATCATAGGAACAAAATTCAAAATGAGATTTGGGTGGAGACACAGCCAAACCATATCACTAGTGGAGCACAAGTGCCTCAAGTTCAGAGATTTGTGTGTCTTTTACTGTACTCTTTCCAACCTGGCCCAGTGGCTGTCAGAGAATAAGGTTGAATTTGTTGTATTGATGGTTTAACAGCTCCTCCATGGTATTCCTGGACACCCTGAATGGAGAGGAGGGAGGCAGGTGAGCTTCATATCCACTGGTTCTTTTGAGATAAACATGATGTTCTCCATTAAAGTGGTGAATGTTAAATAAACAAGAGAGGGCTTTTTCTCCAGGTTCTCCTTTTGGGGTGAAATTGTAGAATGTCTACCACATTTGAAATTCTTGCTCATGTTTTTCTATTTAGTTCAACTTGTCTTCCAAATTATAATTTGGGTCATAAATACCAAAATAAGTTGCTTGCTTTTGTTGGGAAAAAAAAGAATATTGATTTGTCTTATTTTTGCATTTTTTCTATATCTAAGAAAAAAACAGGAGACATTCATGGCAATGTGATATGACAGGAGATCGTCCTGTTGGTAGTGATGGTTTGCTTTTTTCTGGATTACACACCAATTGTAGAGCATTCAGAGAATTCTGAAAAGTGTAGAGGAGGAATTGTAATCCTTAAATTACCTTTTATTGTTGAAATAAGCATTTTTTTCTTAAGCTGGATTTCTCCAAAAGCAAACACTGAGAGAAGGATTGGCATGTAAGTTATTTATTTTGGAAGTAATCCCAAGATCACCTATAGGATAGTGGGGAAGTAAGAGGAAGGAGGAAAGTATTCAATAGAGAGTGTGTTAAAGAGCGGGTCACCATAAGCAGCTGACTTAATCCTGCTGGGGATGTATGTGAGACCATATAATACAGACCTCTGAGTTGTCCCACCTGAGATAAAAGTAAATTGATGTATTCATTTGCCATTTCCAGCCCATGATTGGTTGGGGGCTGCTGCTGCTAGGGATGTTAACTTGCTGGGAACCCACTCCTGTCTTTTGGCTCTGCTCCAAGCACAGACTGAGGAAGTCACCATGGCCGGAGAAAGCCCTTAGGCTGAGATTCAGGGGAAGGTACAGTAAGAAGAGAGCATTCACAAGAGCAGTATGTGGCACAGAGGCACAAGAGGGCATGGATAGTGCCTGCCACACCATCATTACAGACTTGCTGGGGTAGACCCAATCTAGCACCAAGTTCCACCCTCCTCTAAAAACAGAGAGTGCTTAACAGATATGGTAGTAACAGAAACACTAGTTCAGGAAAATGAAATTCAGGACTGAGCATACAAACAAAAATCACCTTTAGCAGATGTAGCAGTGAGTCAAGGCTTCAAACATGCTTGCATCAGTTGACTTGGTCTGTTGTGTTCCTATCATTCACCAGGAAAAGAACATGCACTCAGGTAGTTGCTGGTCCAAGAAGAGTGTGAAGTGGGGAAAACCTGAATCCAACCCAAATTCAGAAGCCCAGCCCAGCTAAATGCCATCTAGAGTAAAGCCACCTTAGTCTGCAGATCTGTGAGCAAGAAAAATAAATGCTTATCATTGCCAATCATTACTTTTCAGGATTGTTTGTTATGCAGTATTATTGCAACAATAGCTGACTGACACAATACTCCAGGGAACAGATTTAATAGATCAATGAGAACAATAGTTTAAATTTTTAATTGCAATCTTCACAGACATAGAATAGACATTATAGACCTTTTTAAAAAGGAAGAGGGAATCAATTAGACAGCTTGTTAATTATAAATGTTATCACTAAAATTAAAATCTCAGAAATGTGGACTAAATGCTACCATGGATACAGACAAAGAAGAATAAATTCATGAGTTACTAGATTGAGCCTAAAACTTGACCTGATGTTTAGCACAATGAAAGAAAAAGATAATTATAAATCACAATAAATTTTAGATAGATCCAAGAAAGGAAGAAAGCAAGTGTAGGAAGTAGTAATGGAAAAGAAATCCCAGAATTAAGAGCTCATCAAATATTTGAGAAGGAATGAATAAAAAAGGGCCATCATCAAGATACATTGTGGTAAATTTTTATTAGAATAAGAATTTGAGAGAGAGATAAAAGGATACCTAGAAGGGAAAATATCTGAATTAATACCAATGCACTCATTAGCAATGTTGAAATCCAACATTAAATTAAAAAAAGGTTTGATAAACTAGAAACAGCAGAAAATTTCACTAACTCGCTAAATGGAAATCCTAAGAACCTATAGCAAGCATCATACTTAGTGGTGAAACAATTAAATTATTCCTTTTATAGTTTGTCAATTTTAATTTGCAATTTCAAATATATCATATGTAACTTTTCAAGCTAAATTGATATAGATCTGTACAAAGAGTTTGAAGGTTTGCATAGTATTTCATTCTATACCTGATGTGTTCTAATGTATTTAATCAGTCTATCTTTCATAGGGGATTGATGATTTCTAATTTATAATTGAAAAATGTGCACAATAGTTGAAAATTCCTATGCTCTCTCTAAATCTGATTGGATATTACCAATATCTTTAATCTGGACTAAATTAATGACTGAAAAATAAATCTTCTGGGTTTACTAAAATATTCTTTAAAAAGTATTACTCTACGATGTATATGCTGTGAACATTTTAAAAAATAAAATAGAAAAATAAAAGTATTACCCAGCTCAGGAGGCTAAGGTGGAAGGATTGCTTGAGTCTGGGAGGTGGAGGTTGCAGTGAGCCAAGTTCATAGCGCTGCACTCCAGCGTAGGCAACAAACTTCTCTCAAAACAAGCAAAAAAAAAAAGTACTACTAAAGCTAAAGATCCTCTCATATTTTTTCATTCCAATATGAATTCATTCCAATTTTTCATTTCCAATATGAATGACTAGTAAATATGTGCACCAGGTCTTTCCTGTGTACTCGGAATACATCACTAAACCAAATGCAATGCACTGCCCTCATGAACTCTAAGCCTTTTTTCTTTTATAAGCTATCTGTTAATCTGTTCAGGTGGTCATCTTGCTCCTTTCGATTTTCATGAACAATTCGTGCATTAGAATGTAATCCTTTGTCATGTGTTTTACCAAAAATTTGAAGTTTTGACTTTACGTAGACACATTTGTTAACGTTTCCCTATTTTTCTACCTATTGACCCCAGGATTGAAGAAAGAGTCACCTACATTTTCTTCTAATATTTTTATAATTATTGAGCTTTTAACTTAAACTTTTAACTTACCAAATAATATATAAAACAGATTTATTCCCTGCCTGGGCATGACTTAAGAATCATATATACCATGTATAATGTAGAGTGCATTGTTTGGTAATGAAAGGGTGCTTTCACATATTAAAGGTTATGGTTTTACTCCTGCATCAGATTCTTCCTGTGTTAAAACATGGTGATGTCAGCAGAATGGTATCAAATCCCCTATGTCAAAATGTTCTTCTTGGAGGCAGTTGATGCCTTTAGAATAAGGTCCAACACCCTTAACACAGCTTAAACAGCCTTTCACCACAGGCTCTCCCATCCTCTCCCCCGTGTGGCTCACCCTCCTCTTCCTGTCCCCTGCACCTACTTCAATCACAGCTCTCTGCACATGTCATGCCCTCTTCCCTGGAGCCCACCTGTCTGACCTGGTTGCTTCTCACTTAGCTAACTCCTATTTATCCCTCAGGTGTAAGTTTCCATGTTGACTGCACAAGGAAAGGCTGGCAGTCAGTTTATAAATATTTCTTGGGCCACCTACTAAATGCCAGACCAATGATTATCCTCACTCCCCAAGCAAGGCTTAAGAGATATTAATCCTATACACAGTATATCAGCCATCACAGCAACTTACAATGGCCTATTGGCTTGATGGTGACAAATTGCTAGGTAGTAAGCATCTTGAGGGTAAGGACCTTGTCTTTTGCACGGGCATTGCAGCAGCCGGCATAGAAATCACAGTAAATACGGACAAAACAGTAAACCAATGAGAACCAGGAGGAAAGTATGACACAATTTTATTTCCTGGAAAGTGAATAGGGCAAGAGAAAATGTGCCTGTTTTTCAAATACCTGTGCCGTGGGTGGCTTTGAAGTCAGGAGAACTTGTTTCAACTTGTGGCAGCATCCAGTCCCAACCCTATGACCTTGGATGAGTACACTTTTTCAACTTTGGTTTCCTCATCTTTTAATCAGCATAACGCCTATGCTACCCAAATCTCAGGGTTATTACATTTCTTGAGTTCTTATTATGTGACGCACATTGCAATTATTTCATTAATTGTATTACCCTGTTTAATCTTCATGCTCTGTGGTGGAGATATTATTATTATCCTCACTAATAAGCTGGAGATCCAAAGGACACTGAGCTCACCTGAGCAAATTAGAGAGGGTTACTTAGTGCAGTAAGAGTAGAGTTTATTTAGTATTGTCTGAACTTTGGTGAGGCTCAATGAGCTAACCACATTCACACAGCTTCAAAATGGTAGAGCTGAGATTCTGACCCAGGACTGCCCAACACCTGAGCAAGAGCACTTAATCACTGCTTAAGGCTCTCTCATGTCAGAACAAGAGAGTTTGTAAGTGGACAGGCTTTGTAAACTGTCAAGCACAAGGTAAATGCTGGTGATGAGGAGCAAATCATCTGTACAGAAAGGAAGGCAGCAGTATCATCTGGACGTATGACTGCCTTCGGTGGGGGATGAATGCCTGGGATTTCAGATCTGATCCAAGTTCAATGTGTCTGGCCCAAGGTTATTTTTGATTCAAGGCCACTGTGTCCTGGTTTCTATCAACACTGAAATGAACACCACTTTGCAATCTGCGCCTTTTATTAATGGTGTGACTCACTTAATGAGGGCTTTGCTGACTCACATCAATCTTCCTTGTAGAAGAGGCCCATCAAGGAATTGTAGACAGCTGCCAG
Organism: Cebus imitator; assembly: GCF_001604975.1. Taxonomy (NCBI): domain Eukaryota; kingdom Metazoa; phylum Chordata; class Mammalia; order Primates; family Cebidae; genus Cebus; species Cebus imitator. Next base: position 527,333 of record NW_016107387.1, on the reverse strand, counting down.
CCTGGATCTACTCTGTGTCAGCATTTGGCAAGTTCAGCCACTCTGCAAACACCTTCCTGCTTCAGAATAGGGGAGAGAGCGAACAGTCAAGGCTCAAGATCAGCACAACACACACACACACACATGCGCGTGCGCGTGCACACACACATACACACACACACTTAAAAGCCTTTTCATTGGGTTTATCTGGACATTGTTGTTGTTGTTAAGTTCCAGGCAGCCAAGCAGCCATGGATGGATTACCCTTAAAACCTGATCATAAAATATTGTCCAAATGGGCAAAGGCACTAATCAAAACTGTGAACGGAAAGGTTTGAATTAAGGAAAAAGTTCAATGAGACACAGGGGATTTTTCATTGCAAAGTTTCTTTAATTCTGTATCCCAGGCTGACCCATAAAGGAACAAAATATTCTGCCTTGATGACAACTTGTGTTTTAGCATAGTCTGTATTACAGGAATGGCCACAGCTTGAAGATGGCAGTGTGGTTTCCTCAGAGTCTGGAGCAGAATTTGTAGTTTCGTCTACACACAATGACACATGGACCATTTTTCTCCTGCGGAATTTTTGTTTGTTATGTGAAAAGAATCCTTGCCCCATCTGCTAGTTCTTAGATCTGGTTTTCGTCACTGTCCACACAGAGCTCTTGAAAAACAATACAGGCTAATCCCAAGTTTGGTTGTGAATTTCTTCCAGAATAACCTACACTTCTTATTTATTTCTTTTCTTTTCATATATATATATATATATATATATATATATATATATATATTTAAAATATATATTTTCTTGCATTTTAGGTCTTGGGGTACATGTGAAGAACATGCAGGATTGCTGCATAGGTACATACATGGCAATGTGGTTTGCTGCCTTCCTCCCCATCACCTATATCTGGCATTTCTCCCCATGTTATCCCTCCCCAACTCCCCACCCCCTGCTCTCCCTCCCCTAGTTCCCTGCCACAGACCCCAGTGTGTGATGCCCCCCTCCCTGTGTCCATGTGTTCTCATTGTTCAACATCCACCTATGAGTGAGAACATGCGGTGTTTGATCTTCTGCTCTTTTGTCAGCTTGCTGAGAATGATGGTTTCCAGGTTCATCCATGTCCCTACAAAGGACACGAACTCATCATTTTTTATGGCTGCATAGTATTCCATGGTGTATTTGTGCCACATTTTCCCTGTCCAGTCTATCATCGATGGGCATTTGGGTTGGTTCCAGTTCTTTGCTATTGTAAACTGTGCTGCAATGAACGTTCGTGTGCATGTGTCCTTATAGTAGAATGCTTTATAATCCTTTGGATATATACCCAGTAATGGGATTGCTGGGTCAAATGGAATTTCTATTTCCAGGTCCTTGAGGAATTGCCACACTGTCTTCCACAATGGTTGAACTAATTTATGCTCCCACCAACAGTATAAAAGTGTTCCTATTTCTCCACATCCTCTCCAGCATCTGTTGTCTCCAGATATTTTAATGATCGCCGTTCTAACTGGCATGAACATGCAAGATCGCTTGGTGTGTCCTTCTCTCCTGGCCCTCCCTATGAGTCATCCACTTAGGTTGGGAACTTCTAGATAATGATGCCCCTTCCAGGACCAGCATCTTTCCCTTTTCCACAGGCACAGTCCTTCCTGGACTGAAGAAGGAAACCAAAAAATGAGAAAAGTTTTCATAAGCATTACAACAAAGGGAAGCGTGCTATTTAAATGTGAGATTATACAATAGATATAACATAGAGTAATACATAAGAATCGCCTGGGTAGCACTGTAACTCACCTTTCCAGGATGGCAATTCTGACCTCATAAGAAACATGTAGGGAGTCCCTTAAAGATTCTATTGTTTCTGGGCTGGGGGATGCTGGAAGTGAAGGAATGTTAAGAGGCTCAAAGGGGTTGCTTCATTTAGAGGACTTTCTTTAGCTACCATGCAGAAGTGGAACTGCAGGGCATCTGTGCTGTTTTGAGTTGGGGATTTCCACAAAAATTTCCCTCCTCTCCACACCTGCCTGAGGGCATAAGGAGTGGCAGCGCCTGAGAAGAAGACATATGAAATTCACAACTGGCCTTGCCAGAACACCTGGGCAGAAAGCTAGGTGCCAGCAAAGGAAATTGAGGCAGGATAGAGGATTCTCTCCAAACCAAGATTCCTTATTGCATCAGCAGTGGCCACTACAACAGCTGGCCAGATAGAGAAGATCTGCAGAGAGGAATTCATCCTGCCAGAATGCCAGGTTGAATTTTCTGAAGCATCACCCACCCCCATCTTGCTCTTCAGCTTCTGAACTGGTCACAGACACCCAGAATAAGAGCTGAGAGGAAGACTTTGGAAAGGAAGGGGACAAATATAAGACATGGACACTGCTGAGGGATTCAAACAAAATGAAAAATGAAAGAAAGGAGGTAGTGCACTCCATAAGTAGAGGAAGAATTAAGGAAAATGGTCAGAAATGGTCAGAATGTGGGTGTGTTGGCTGCCATTACCATTTTTAACAATGTCCACAAGAGAGATGACCTCTAATTTACAATGGGATGGGCTGCAGGTCCGTTGGAAGGGAATACAACTTTTCCAGGAGAAACATTCTCTGCTTGTAGTGTTCAATTTTAGTAGACTAAGAGTTTAGTAACACTTACTAAAATGCAAAAGTGAAATCAATCTACTGTAAATAAGGACAAGAAACTAACCCACCTATTTAGTATATACTAAAAGAGATATTTTAAGTTAATTGATACATGACTGTATTAGTCTGTTTTCACTCTGCTCACAAACTATACCTGAAACTGGGCAATTTACAAAAGAAAGAGGTTTATTGGACTTACAGTTCCACATGGCTGGGGAGGCCTCACAATCATGATACAAGGCAAGGAGGAGCAAGTCACATCTTACATGGATGGCAGCTGGCAAAAAGAGACAAAGTGCAGGGAAACTCTCATTTGTAAAAACATCTGATGTTGTAAGACTCATTCACTGTCAAGAGAAGATTGTAGGAAAGATCTGCCCTCATAATTCAATCACCTCCCACTGGATTCCTCCCATGATGTGGGAACTGTGAGAGTTACATTGCAAGATGAGATTTGGGTGGTGACACAGCCAAACCATATCAATGATGTAATTGACCAAATGGTAGCATCCCTACCATTAACTGCAGGAATTAAGCTACCCTCTACCAAAATGAAGTCTAAGTGAACCACAGATGAAAATATTTTAAAAGCAACCTAAAAAATCATAAAAGTATCTTTAAATAATTTAGAACAAGGGTGGTCTTTATACACATATAAGAATAAAGGTAAATGCATAAATGAAAAGATATATGATACGTAGAAACTTTTACAAAAACCCAATAAGCAAATCAAGATAGAAGAAATTGCAGCAAAAATAGCAATACTCAAGGCATAAAAATAGATTAAACTCAAGACATATAAAGACTTTCAAAATTCCACAAAAGATAAGCAACAAACTAAAATAAAAAGAGAAAAGAGTTGAACCTACGTTTACAAAATAACCATAATTTATTTTTTACATTCTTTTTTACATTTTTTTAAATACAGAGAGAATCTCACTGTGTTGAAAAACTACCCTGGTCTGAAACTAGTTTTTTTTTTTTAATACAGACAGAATCTCACTATGTTGAAAAAACTAGGCTGGTCTGAAACTCCTGGGCTCAAGCAATGCTCCCACCGTGGCCTCCTAAAGTGCTGGAATTACAGGCATGAGCCACTGAATTGTAAATAGTGATTATCTCTGGGTTGAATGATCAAATTATGGACAATATACCACAATTTCCTTTCCTTTGTGCTTTTTCTGTGTATTTTGATTTTTCTGAGTGTATTTTTATAGTAGTATATGTTAAGTATTAGATTAATAAGGATTTTAAATATTCTATTTAGCTCTTAAAATCAAAATGAAGGTCTTTTATGTCCCAAAATGAATTAATTATCTTAATCTCCTGAATCCATGCCTTCTTTAATATTTTATCTTGGGACCCATAAGCCAGAAAGCTGAGGATTATGCTCATCTCCACCTCTGCCTGGGCACCTCAAGATCTCCTAAGTCCCACATTCCATTCATTTCACTTCCATTTGCATCTGACATCCTTCTCCCCATACCCTTGGTATATAACAAGCTGATTTGTGGTTGGAAAGATCCCTTAGTGGATGCTGTCTGTTCCAATAACTGCTTAGATACTTTCTGTCTTCCTTTCACGCCAAGGGTGGACCTAGCAGCTTAGCACTATCAGCCGTGTCATAGTAATCTCTCAAGCCTCAGAGCCATGGAATTTTAGAATAAAAAAGAACATTGAGATTATCTTACTCTGCCCCTAAATTTTCTCAAAAGAAGAAACTGAAAGTCAGAGATGCAAAGTGACTGTTCAATCTCACAGCTAATTCCTGTCTGGAGCCCAGACTCCCCCTGTCTTCACCACCTCAAACCTCAAATTCATTCATTTCTTAGTAGAAGCTAGGCATTCTTTTCTGCCCTCTTGCAGCTCTAACAACAAAGGGGTTTGCACAATAAAAACTCTGGTAAGATTTGGGGTGCAAACTCTGGCTTTTAGCTGAACTTGCTACGTGGCTGTAGCTGAGCCATAAAGCAATCTGGTCTTGGCTGCCCTCTTAACTCAAATTTGCAAAATAAAGTAATAAAGTATAACAGAAGCTTCCTTTGATTTAAGGTTGCTGGGGGAGAGCCTTGAGTTAGGAACAGAGATCCGAGTTGTTTATTTAAATAAATGAATGGAACTTTAACAGAACAGCTAATAAACAAATCCTCCAGAAGGTCATGCCAGGCTCCCTGGGACCCGAGGTGTTGGGTCTGAAATCCAGCCAAAGAGACCAAGGCATCACTTTGGCCTCCCAGAGGTCTCCAGGGTCCCGGGGGGTCCTTGGATTTGGAATGGCTTCTAAGAAGCCAGGCCTGGGGGTCTGGCAGTAAGGGGGAGCTTTATTTGACCTACCCTCCAGAAGGAGGTGAAGCCCAGGGACACTGCCAGTTGGGAAAACCAGCGCCCACAGCACTGAGGCCCACCCAGCTCCTCTTCTCAGACCACAGATCTATTCTCCATAGCTGCTACAGCCTCCTTCCAGTCCAGCTAAGGAATAATATGTCTTCAGACACAGGCCAGCTGACATTTGAATTTTAATTTTTTAACCCTTTAGATATGAGGTATAATTTAGGTTTGCATATTGACCTCCTATTGGCAAGTGGACCTTAGAATGACTCCCCGCCCTAACAGGGAATTTTCTCCCTGAAGCCCCTAGTCCCACTTCCCTTCTATGAAGAAGCATCTTCCTTTTCTTCTCTCCCTCTTGCATTTCAAGATCCTGCCCAGAAGCAATGTCCTTCATGTTGCCTTCATTTAAGAACCCAAAGTGAAGCTTCTCTCTTCTGCTTCCCTGAAGGACGTGGTTGGCCCTTGGAAATCTGCCTGCCATTGTAATGAGCTTTCTCATATGGTAGAGAGCTAGGCACAGTTTTCTTTTCCCTGTATGCTTTGCCCTTAATCAATGTTCAGTAAAAAGATATAGGCCAGGTGCGGTGGCTCACACCTATAATCCCAGCACTTTGGGAGGCCGAGGTGGGTGGACCATGAGGTCAAGAGATCGAGACCATCCTGGTCAACATGGTGAAACCCCATCTCTACTAAAAATACAAAAAATAGCTGGGCATGGTGGCGCATGCCTGTAGTCCCAGCTACTCGGAGGACTGAGGCAGGAGAGTTGCTTGAACCCAGGAGGCGGAGGTTGCGGTGAGCCGAGATTGCGCCATTGTACTCCAGCCTGGGTAACAAGAGCGAAACTCCATTTAAGAAAAAAGAAAAAATTAGATATCTATCAAACAAAGAAACCTAAGCATGTGGCAGAGAGCAGTTCTCATTGAAGAGGCCATGAGGGAGGTAGAGATGTGTTACCACTTTCTGGGACATTGTGGTCTGTCTACACTCACAGAATGAGTGCTAGATGTTGCTTTATTTTGTTTTTGGTAAGATAGGTGCAGTTCAGGGCTTTCTTCCACTGCTTCTGCCTTTCAAAGCTAGCTGGGGAGCCCTGGTTGACGTAACAACTGCTTATGACTTTCCCTTGCCGTATTTTTTACTAAAACAGTTTTACTAATAGGCTGTTTACAGTCATTTTCCTTTCCCAGCTGGCCGCAGAGTGAAATGAAAACAAAAAAAATGATACCCAGGGGTTTATCAATTTTTCTCTCTTATAAACTGTTAGTGTGTCTCAGCAGGAGAAGTTCACAATCCCCGATTTATAACTGTGTTCAGCAGGATTTGCCTGCCCAGATTGACTCACAACGTGGAAAAAACCCAGATCCCTCCAGGGGAGCTGGTGCCTCTTGCTGAGCCTGGCTGCCTCGTTGCGGGTCTGTGATGGGGCCGGGGGGCTGCGGCTCGCAGGGCATCAGAGCTGTGCAGGGAGAAATGTAGACGCCATCCCAAAGTGGCTTTACGAAGATTCCAAATGGGCAGAGGGGCTTTATTCCTCCTACATGTATTTACTTAAGTTTCTTTTTAATATATCCAAGGGGGAAAAAAGCCCTCTATCATGATATTTAGCATGTAAGAAGCAGGAGACAGCCCAACACCAGCACCTGAAATCCTAAGCCAGAATAAGACGGTGAAGAGACAGAGACACAGAGAAGCAGGAGGGAAAAAAGTAAGAGGCAACAAATCAGATTTCCTCACTGACCAAATGGGGAAGAAAGACATAGTCAAACCCCATTTGGCTGGGTAGCACGTGGGAGGAGCTACCCAGATAAGCCATTGCCTTAAGGTTATGGTGAATGAAAGGAAGGAGTTTGTGCAAAAGATCATTTCATCCTTTCCATATGCACTTGGTTAAATATTCAAGCCCATAGTTGTGATTTGCTTTAATGATACGTTTTTTCATTCATTTAATTTTTTATTCACTTACTCATTCATCCAAACTGAGAGTCAACTGAGAGCTGGATACGTCATAAAACAATCTCAGCTTTCATGCAGCATTCAATAGATTATTCTACTAATGAGCTGTATAATACAGGGAATCAAATCTAGACTCAGTTTACATAGTGCAAGTATAAAGAACGTCCCTCCTGAGGTTCCATACAATCTGAAACCTAAATGATAAAACGATTAAGCCAGAAAAAAAAAGGTAGAAACACAAATGATAAATGGAAAAAGGAAAATGTGAAAAATTCTAAGCCTGAAAAAAGCTTGCTGATTTTGAGAAACAGTGAAAAGGCCAAAATGATAAGAGGATATAAGCAAAGGAAAAAATGGCTTAAGAGTTAGCAGAGAATGGATCATCAGTGCCCTGCAGTCCACGCTGAGGGTAAGGAAGGTTCTCCTAAAAATGGGAGAAGCTATTGGAAAGTTTTAAAGGATGGCAAGACAGGATCAGCTATGCGTATTAGGAAGATTATTTGACCTGATCTATGAAAAATGAATCAAATGGGGAAAAAAGACCAGTAGAAGGTTAATATGGCCTTCAAGGTAAGGAAATGGTGGTTTAGATTAGGATCCCAGCTTGGGCTAAGGTGATGGCAATGGAGATGAAGAGGATGGAGATTCAAGATGGTTTGTTTTTGGAAAGAGACTTGACAAGATTTGCTGATAAAAACAACCAAGTAGATGAAGGTGATGAAGGTGTTACTTCCTCTAATCAGCACCTACTTTCGACTTCCCCAAAGTCGCTTGGAGCTGAGGAGTAACATGAAGCTTTGGTCTCTCCAGTCTTACCTTCAGCCCACCATCCACCTCTCTATCATCACCTCTAATCTCAGCCTCTCCACTTACCAGCTCTGTGTCTTTGGCATGATATTCAGTCCCATGAGCTTCAGAGTCCTCACCTGTAAAATGTGGGACAGTCAAGAGAATTAAATGACATTATATCTGTAGAGCTCCTGGTACACAGAAGGCACTCAATAAATGCATGTTTATTTCCTCCCTGTTTCCCCTGCTTAGCCCCGCCCTTCAAGATCTTGAATTTGGTACTTCACTTTCCCAAATGTAACTTTTTAGCTGGTTCCTTCTCTCCTTCCCCATCCCACACAAATTTGTTCTTCCACCTCATCTAGATAAATATTCACTTATTGCCTCCATCCATCTAGCTAATTCCATTTTCCACGTCTGTTCTACTCAACTTTCAATACTTGTTTTTGACCTCATGGTTATTTACAACCTGCATTTACAACGACCTCCTTGTTCCCTGGTGGGAGACACAGTAAAGTGGCTGAAGTTGTGGACAGAGGTTGTGTGCTTGGGAAATAAAAGGAGGTTGTGGGTCAAAGGAAGGGCAGACAAGGATGCTGTCTGGTGCTAGAGTCAATTCAGAAGCTAAAAACCAGAGCCAGGCAAGCTGTTAGGTGAGTGGAGGCAGACACAACCTGCCAGAGATAAGGGGTCTTGAAATGAAAGCAAAGGCCTGCCTCAGACAGGAAACCTCTCGTTCCCTCCTCTGTCCCTGTTTGCGGCTGGATTCAACCATGGCCTTCCTCCTCAGCCTTGCTAACTGCATTCCCAAGATCACAGACTCTTGCCTGTAGCCTCTGCTGACATGAGCACCCCAGAGAGCAGGTTTCATGCAGGCGTGCAGTCTGGTTTCTAATAGAGACAACCAACCTGCACTTGCTTGCCTCTGAGAGTGCCGTCTCCTCTCCTTCCCAGCATTAAAAGTATTTTTTATGTCTCAGAATCCTTCTAGTTTTTGTATTCAACAGAATAAGCTTGATTTTATTTCATTTGAAATATATTTATTGAGTAAATAGTAGTTGCATATGGTAAAATAAAAACAGCCTAAAGGAGTATATGCCAAATGCCTTCACTTAACCTTCCTCATACGCAATTGCTGTAACAAATTATGTGTGTGTGTGTGTATGAGTGTGACTGTTTCCAGAAATATTTTAACCATTTACAAGCATAAGTGGCTGAGCACCTCTCCCTTTCATTTGTATCTTCAATTATGAAGCCCCCATTGCTTTGGTCTGATTGTTTGTGTCCCCACAAAATTCATATGTTTATATCCTAATCATCACAGTTATAAAATCATCAATGTAAAAGTGATGTCTTTGGGGAGATGTTTAGGTCATAAGGGCAGAGTTTTCATGAATGGGATCAGTGCCCTGATAAAGAAGCTCAAGAGAGATCTCTCATCCCTTCCACCATGTGAGGCTATAATGAGAAGATGTCCATCTCTGAAGAATGGGCCCTCACTAGACACTGAGTTTGCTGATATCTTGATCTTGGACTTTCCAGTCTCCAGAACTGTGAGAAATAAATGTCTGTTGTTTATAAGCATCCAGTTTATATGTTGCTAAAGTAGCCTAAACAGACTAAGACACCCACCCTTTCCCTACCCGCATTTATAGAATAAATCTATTGTTACTTTGTTCTCATCAAGCTAAGTATAGACTCCTATCATAGTGTCTATAATGCTTTTCTGCCTATATGTCTTACTTCCCATGTTAGAAAATAATGAACAAAATAATAAAATTAACCCAAGTAAAGTAAAAGGCAGAAATTATAAGGATAGGAGCATGAATTAATGGTACAGAAAATAGCCCCCCAAAAATGTTCTCACTAACCTGCAAAACCAAAGCCCATTCCTTGTAAAGGCCAACGAATCAGATAAGTCTTTGGTATATCTAAGAGGAAAAGAAAGACAAAAGTAAGACATATTTTTTTTTAAAAATGTGGTATTATGCTAGCTATACAGGAAGCTTATGAATTGTGAGGCTACCTTGCACCATCTTATGCCAACAAATTTGAAACTCTAGGTGAAATAAATGATTTCCTTCCTAGGTAAATAGACATTATTCAAGAAAAAGTATAAAGCCTGAATATGATAATATCCATACAAAAAAACCAACAAAGTAACCACAGATTTGCCACTAAAGACTCTGGGCCCATGAGTCTGTTCTTTGAACAGACAATTTCATGCTATATAGCATATTCTGCAGCATAACAAAAGATAGAAAATTTCTCCCCTCAATCTATAAAAATAGTACATTCTAAAAAGAAGGCTAGTATCACACACAGAGATTGAAAATTTTCAAGTAAATTAACATATCAAATCCAAACATTTAATAATAAAATATAAAAATGGCTTATCTTATTTACCATTGGGTAATCCACTAATAACATTCACCACATAGGCTGATTAAAAGAGAAAAATATATATGTTAAACTTCAACATTCTTTCTCATTAAAATTCAACATTCTTTCTCATTAAAAAATACTTTAATAATATCATTTTATCACCATAAAATGTCCTTATCATCTAAAGCATAGTTAACAAATTCTACAGCAAACATCTTGCTTAATGGTGAAATATTAGAGGAAGTTTTACCACTTAGGAACAAGATAAGGATCTCCGTTATCATTGCCACTGGAGATATTAGCCAATGTAATAAGGCGAGAAAAAAAGAGTTTTAACTATTGCAAAGGAAGGCATTAACTGGCTAATTTTTACAATTCTCTACCAAGGAAATCTAAGAGAAGTCATTAAAAAAACTATTATAATAAATAAGATAACAAAGTGGTCAAAGGGAAAAACAACATTCCAAAACCATTTGATTGTTTGTATTCAGGAAAATAAAAAATATATATAATAGTAATAAAACAAATATTTACATATCCTTACAATGCAAGACATAGCTCTAAGCATTTTACACAGGTTAACCAATTTTGTCCTCACAACCACCCTAGGAGTAAAGCATCATTACTGTCACCATGTTCAGAGGGGAGGAATTAAACCACAGAAAACTAAAGCAATTTGCCTGGGATCATGCAGCAAATATGTGGCAGGGCCATGGTATGAACTGAGGGAGTCTGGTCACAGGTTTCATGCTCTGGAAATGAACTCAGAGTGAAGAACTTATTATAAGTTTTCTGAAAAATACAAGAAGAATTTCTGTCAGATTAGCAAAACTGTTTCAAATTTTATAAAATCAAGTAATATGATCACTGAAGGACTCAGTCTCCCCTAAGCTGTTACTTGAACTATAAACCGATGAAACTTTTTTGAAGGCAATCTATATTTTCTGCCAAAATTGAAAATAAATTAGGAATTTTATACTAAATATATCTTTGTGTATAAGATTACTTATTAGAAAATTGTCAAAAATAGCATAAAATAGACCCCAAGAAAGGTCTATCAATAGGGTAGCCTTCAAATAGAGTATCCTATATCGTTGCTATGAAATATTATGCAGCTGTGAAAAGGAATATGAAATGGAAAAATTGCCAAGACATATTTTCAGATGAACAAAGCAAACTATAGGACAACATGCACACTATGACCCTAACTGTGTTTTTTAGAGATGTAATATATACCTGTATGTGTAAGTGTGCACAGCAAAAGGACTGAAAAACATGACCCAATCTGTTGACAGCAGTGACTTCTGGGAAAATGATTGAGATAGTAATAGAGATAAATAGGGACTGTCAGGGTTTTTGCTAAACAATTTTTTTTTTTTTTTTTTTTTGAGACGGAGTTTCGCTCTTGTTACCCAGGCTGGAGTGCAATGGCGTGATCTCGGCTCACCGCAACCTCCTCCTCCTGGGTTCAGGCAATTCTCCTGCCTCAGCCTCCTGAGTAGCTGGGATTACAGGCACACGCCACCATGCCCAGCTAATTTTTTGTAGTTTTAGTAGAGATGGGGTTTCACCATGTTGACCAGGATGGTCTCGATCTCTTGACCTCGTGCTCCACCAGCCTCGGCCTCCCAAAGTGCTGGGATTACAGGCCTGAGCCACCGCGCCCGGCCTGCTAAACAATTTTATATTGTTTGAATCTCACATAAAAGGGATATACTTATAAATTTAAGTGTTTTTTATTAAAAAGAAAAAAGCAGAAAATGAAATATTACTTTCAAAACCAGAGTAAAAAAGAATGTTGGCAGGGCAGGGAGTATTCTTTTGACTAAAGAATGCATGCATGCAAGCACAAATGCAAATATTCCTATCTTTTTGTAAAAGGAGTGAGGGTCTTCTGCATCATGAGCCACTAAAGAAAAACGAAAAAGGAGTGAGTGTCTTGGAGATAATATAGTTTGGAAATGTTCATTCCTTTGACCACTTCTACCAATACTTAATAAAATAAGGGGAACAAATTCTCTCCTACCTTATTTTTGCACAGAGGAATATGAGAAGCCCTGGAAAGGGAATTAACTTGCCCATCTTATAAGAATGGGAAACAGAGCATGCTTCATATTGGTCAGCAAGATGAATAAAAATTGTTTAATCGGAGTTGTTCCTGAGAAGGGCATTAGACCTGTGAATGGAGAGCCCTATAGCCTTCCTCCAGAGAAGTGATTCAAATAAAAATTTAACAAAGAAGAGAGAGAAGTGATTCAATGCTCTGCCTCAGGAGATACTGGAAAGCTGAAAGTATGAGACTATGTGTTTGTGTTGGTGGGGAGAGACTGGCATTCAAGGAGACGTGTCATTTTAAATACAGCGACACCCATAGCTTGTCAAAAGAGCTGGAGAAAATGCTATCTCTGCTTCCAGATTTCAGCAACACAGTGCATGTCAGGTCAGGGGACAACAGTTAGTATTTAGGAGGAGGCCATGATGGCGGTGGAAGAAGCAGAAGACAAGAAAATGAGCACCATAGCTTGATGGTTAGTGGTGTGGGCTCTGAGAACATTTGCCTGGTGCTGAATCCTAGCTCTACAACTCAAAAGCTCTGGGACCTTGGGCAAATTGTATAATTTTTACCCAGTTTACTTATTTGTAAAATGGTAGTAAAACAATAGTAATTACTTTTGCATAGATGTTTTTGTGAGTAGCAGATGAAATAATCTTGTAAAGCCTTTAGAATGTCTGGAACATGTTAAATATTCAACGTATATTAGATATTATTAATAATAACACTAGGTAAAAAAATAGGAAGAATAAATAAGACCTACAATGTGATAGCACAACAGGGTGATTATAGTTCATAATCACTTAATTGTGCATTAAAAAATAACTAAAAGAGTTTAATTGAATTATTTGTAACCCAAAGGGGAAATTCTCAAAAGGATGGATACGCCATTCTCCATGATGTGATTATTATATGTTGCATGCCTATATCAAAACATCTCATGTACCCCCAAATATGTAAACCCAGTGTATATCCATAAAAATTAAAACTAAAAATTTAAAATACTATTAATAATATGACCTGTTTAAGGACTAGGAATGACACCACTTTGGGATTTGATCTCTACCGTTTGTCACTTTTGCTTATTTGTAGGGCATAGTCCAGTGCTCCTGGAGAACACTCCATGGGTATTCAGGGTGGCCTGGAAGATGCTTGCCAGCTGGGCACAGCCTCAAGCTGTACTATCCAGTCCAGTAGCCACTAGTGGCAGGGGTTATTGAGAACCTCATCTGAGGCTGATCTAATGTGAGATGAGCTGTTAGAATGAAATACGCTCTGGATTTTGAAGACTTCATATGAAAGAAAATAATGTAAAATATCTCAACAATTTTCATATTATTTACATGTTGAAATGATCATATGTTAGATATACTGGGCTAAATAGAATATATTACTAAAATTACTTTTGTCTGCCTCGTTTTAAATTGTTTAAGTGCTACCAGAAAATGTTTAATTAGTCTTCACTGGACAGCAGTGGGCTACTGTCCTGTTAAATCCTGTAGGTCTTGTTATGTCCGGTCCTGCTATACCTCTATTTCCTGTTAAATGCATCTTCAGCATTTTTGAAAAAATTTTGTACACATTTCCTCATGTTTCTTGGAACGTGGGTGAGAAGAAATTATTTTCTGTGTTACAAAGATAGAGAAACTGAAAATTGAAGTGATTCACCCAGAGACTTTCTCCAAGTAACACGTACTTATGTGGGAAACAAATTAAATAGAACGGAAGACCTCATCATAGAAAGCATCAGTCTTCCGCTACCTCCTTGTTCTCTTCCTTGGAGACAAACTCTATATATTATAAATACTTGTTTTTGTAGGGCTATTGATTTTCTCAGTGTTACCCAAATAACTCCTATTGACTCTGAACATTTTATTTCAAGATCTTTTATGGTATAACACCTGCCTTCACCAGAACAATTCACAGTCCATCCAAGTGGTGGCAGCTTTCAGAGTGCTTCAGTTATCTGAATATAGTCTCCAGCTTATAACAAGAATGTAGGATTATTTTCAGAAAAAAAAGTGGAATAATTCTTGAGAAAGTAATAAATATTCAACAACAGGTGTCTTTTTCCACAGTGAGATCCTTTGTGGGCACCACAGCTGTCCTAAGGTTTGCAGCACAGGGTAATAGAAGTATGAATGTCCCTGTTAGAATCAGGATTTTCCCAACTTTTTGAACCAGGGATTCTTTTTGGAAAAAAAATATGGACTTTCCAAAGTCCAGCATCAATATATCAAAAGCAAAAAGAACCAAAGATCATGTAGCATGTATATTAACTACAAGAAAGATTAACCTGTGAGTGGACAATATTTTTCTATAAAGAGCTCCATAGTAAGCATTTTAGGTTTTGTGGACCAAACAATACCTGTTGCAACTACTCGACTCTGCTGTTGTTACACAAACGTGGGCCTAGATGATACAAAAATGAATGGACATGGTTCTGTTCCAATAAAACTTTATTTATTGAAACAGTCAGAAGGCCAGTGCTGCCCAACAAAGGTAGTTTGCTAACCCTTGGTTGAAAGTTTCCAGCTGAAACCACATCCAAATGACAAAAAATATATATATAAAATTTGCACAAGGAAAGGAAATGCATATGAACATTCAGTGGCATTCTTCATAAACTCCAGTAACACAGGAATATCATGGAAGAAGAAATGCAGGATAAACCAAGATCGAGAGAAGATGCCTGGAGTTTTATGACGCAATGTTGACGGTGTGATGGCAACAACTGGTGAAGGACATCATGGTAAGATTGACTTGAGATGTTTAGTGGAGAAAGGAGATAAAAGGTAACCAGAGGAGGCTGTCAAGACTGATGTAAGTTGTTTATTTTTTTCCTCGTCAATGGAGAAGACGTGTATATCTTGAATAGGGATGATTAAGCCATCAGGGAAGGTAGAAATCAAGGTATTGTAAAGAGGTAAAAAGGCAAAACTTTTCTTTATATGTTTCTGCCCTTAAAAATCCATTTTCAATCATGTCACCAGAGGATAGGTGGGGTGTGTGTGTGTGTGTGTGTGTGTGTTTTAGGGAATATGAGTATTCTTTTCTTCTGCCTATCAATGCTCCCTAGTTTGTATTCATAGAGGATATTAATCCTATCAGATCAGAGCCCGACCCTTATGATCCATTTGAGGTGAAAAGGCAAACCTTTTGATCCATAAAGCATTGAAAATGTTTGCCTTTTCACCTCATTACAATACTTCAAAAAGTGAAGTATTTTTTGTTTTAAGAGAGGAAAGGGAGCTTAGTTGTCCCCAGTCCTTCAGTTACAATTTGTTTCTATTTTTAATGCATTCATGGTACATTGATCTTTGCCATTTCCCTCCTACATCACCTTCAGCCTTGCATCTTCATCTGTATATTGGCCTTTCATTCTTAAGGGAAAGGGATCATGTCAATCATCTTTTCATCTTTGTATTTGGTGACCTCCAAAGAGAAGATGCTCAATATCATTTTCGCTGGAATTACAGAAGAGAAACAAGGAAGCATCACATCCTAGACTCGATTACAATATCAGGCCTATAGGGCTGCTTTATTCCCAAGACTTAGCTTTAGGTTAAATGAAAAGCTATCTTAACTTAAGAGGTCACCTGGCAAGAAACTGGCCTACCACGTAACCAGATGAACGTGAAATATGGCAGACAGCATATTATCCCTTCTGAGCATCTGCAGTCAAAGTATAAATGGAGATGTCTGATTTTCCTGAATAGAGCTGGGTGTGTGTTCAAGATAAACAGCCAGGCAAGGTGAGGTTTGATGATGAATGAGTTGGGATTAGCATTGCCAGCATGATGGAGAAAGACTTTCTATTCCCGACACTTAAAATCATTACTCTTGGTGAACATCTGCCACAGTTAATCAATCCCCTCCTGTGTTTGCTCAGGGAACATTGTTTGGACCTCAGTTTGAGCACTGATTTGAGTCTACCTTCTTGCTCCATAGATGTAAAAAGTCTGTCTTTCCACTGGGCTGTGATCCCTTTGAGAGCAGGGATTATTATAATTAATTTTTGTAGCACAGTGGAAACTCCAAAATTTCTCTGTAGCACCATGCACACACACACACACACACGCACATGTGCTATATGGCACTGGTTTGGGGAGGGGCAATCAATGGTTGGGGAATGGCCACATGGTATAAGAAGTGTCTGGCCTGGGTTTGCATTACTGACTCGTTTTCACTTCAGATTTTATGTTTTTGTTTAGGTGGAAGATGATGGAAGAGTAGTAAATCTCTGGTGAGCCATTTAGTGGCACCAGAAGAGTCCTGAAAGTGCCTTGTACATAATTGATTTAATTGAATATGTTGACGTTTGCATGAATTTCTTTAAAATGTTAGGGGAATGGAGGAAATGATCATCCAATCCAACTTTCTCTTGTGAAGAGTTAGTGTGCTTACAAGGCATATTTTAATAGTTCTGATGACCATCCTTTTCTAAGGATGGTGGACTCTATTGACAAGGGCCTGTCTTTGATGTTGCTGAGGGTGAGTATGTAGTTTAAAATTGGGTGTTCAGGCATGGCTGAGTCACTTAGCACAATAGAGGGAAGAAGCATGAAGGTGCATGCAATGGACCGAATTCAAATTGAAACTCCAACCCCCAGTGTGAGTGCATTTGGAGACGGGGTGACTAAGGAGGTAATTAAGATCAAATGGATCATAAGGATGGGGCCCAGATTTGATAGGATTAATATTCTCTAAGAATACAAACTACAGAGCATTGATAGGCAGAAAGAAAGAATACTCATCCACCCTAAAAAATACACACACACACACACACACACACACACACACACACCCCACCTATCCTCTGGTGACATGATTGAAAATGGATTTTTAAGGGCTGAAACATATAAAGAACATTTAAATTTATTTCTAGGCTGGACATGGTGGCTCTTTGGGAGGCTGAGGTGGGCAGACCACCTGAGGTCAAGAGTTCAAGACCAACCTGGCCAACATGATGAAAACTCCTCTCTACTAAAAATTAGCTTGGTGTGGTGGTGGGTACCTGTAGTCCCAACTGCTCAGGAGGCTGAGGCAGGAGAATCACTTGAACCTCGGAGGTGGAGGTTGCAGTGAGCCGAGATTGCACCACTGCACCCCAGTCTGGGTGACAGAGCAAGACTTCATCTCAAAAAAAATAATAAAATTTATTTCTGGCAAGATGTACAATGTAATCCACCTGCTGCACACATAGTGGCCAGAAGCACAAAGATTTGTTCTTCCAGTGTAAAACAGCAGAGTTGATGCAGAGAAGTAGCAGCTCAGCCAGGGACTACATTTCCCAGCCTCCTTGCGTCTAGATGGGTCTGTATGGCTAGTTCTTGCAAATAGACTCTGGGTGAAGAAAGGTATGACCTTGCAAAATGAAGATATCAACTCTCAGATGCTTTCTCCTTTAGGCCAAAGGCAGGCACTCATTTTACCAAGGGCTGATAATGCATATTTGTAGGTTTTCCAGACCATAAGCCTCTATTGCCAGTAATACTCAACTTTGGCATTTTGGCAAAAAATCATCCGTAGAAAATGGATAAGCAAATAAGCATGGCACTGCGTTCCTAAAAAACTACTTATAGATATTGAAATTTGAATTTCATTTAATTTTCACATGTCACAAACTATTCTTCCTTTTATTTTTTTTAACCACTGGTAAAAATGAAACCACTATTAGCCCAGAAGCTATACAAAAACTGGCAGTGGGCTAAATTTGCTTGGTGGGCGTTAGCTTGCTGACCCTACTCTAGGCACTGCCTTTTCTCACACTCTATTGCAGTACCTGGTACCTAAGATCTTCTGGAGGACTCTGAGGACCTAGGACATAGGTGGCTGACAAGATGGAAGGAGAATCACCCAGGTAAGATGCTCAAGAGAACTGCCCAAGAAGGAAGATCCTTGAGTGAGCAAGAAATAAACCTTTATTTTTGTTTAGCCACTGAGATCTGGAAGTTGTTACAGGAGGTCATGTTGCTTATCCTAGTAGCCTCCCCTTTGCCGTCTCTTGCCTCAGTGAAAGATTCAATCAATTCTACGTTATTCACTAGGCTTTGTGGTGCGTAAGAAGGCCCAGAAGGGAATGGCAGATACCTAGGTTATAATAATTTATGTTAATTACGTTCCACTTCAAAGTATTCTTGATATGGTTCAGAGTCTTTGGGAATCAGAAGACCATACTAAATCTTGTCTGGACTGCATCCAAAGGCTTTTTTCTTCTATTTCAAACTTATCTCCGGTGAATATATACTAACACCTCATCTGTCCACATAATTCCCCATCTCTTTGACTACCTGCTGTATTTCCTGCAGTTCCTGCAGTAGTTATTTGAAACTCATTGCATTTTTTCTTAAACCCCTAGTATATCCCTATCTCTTCCCCCATAAGTGAGCAGATTGCATCATTTTCTGTGAATCTATGATTTGTTTTCCCTAGTCAGTTCCTCTCTTAATTTGTCATCAGTCTCCTCATTTCCTTAAAATACCTTTGCATCACTATGAATGTTTTTCTCCTTTTCCCCTCTCTCCCTTGCAGAGAAGGAGGCCCCCTATCCCCTGAACAAGTAGATTTCATTCTCTCTCCCTCCCCACACAACCTCAACAGCACCTTTAACCCCTCCACTCCTTTGTTGTTGTTGCTGCTGTTTGCTTTGAGGCTAGATCTCATCCCGCACTCAGGCTGGAGTGCAGTGGCACAATCATGGCTCACTACAGCCTTGGTTTCCCAGGCCCAAGCTATCTTCCCACCTTACCCTCCCGCGTAGCTGGGACCACCAGCCTGCGATATCATGCCGGGCTAATTTTTGTATGTTTGTAAAGATGAGGTCTGTCTATGTTGCCCAGGCTGCTCTCGAGCTCCTAGGCTCAAGCAATCTGCCCACCTCAGTCTCCCAAAGTGCTGAGATTACAGGCGTGAGCTCCTGCCCTCTGCCCAACCCTTCCATTTCTAATCGATTCTTTCCTTCTGCCTTCAATAATGCTATAATCATCCCTATCTTTAAAGTGGAGAATCTCTACTAACTTCTCAAACCTGTGACTTTTCAGAGATTAGGATTTTTGAGCCAATGCTTGGCACACAGCCACCCCTTTTCATGCACTACTGTTTTACTTTGCTGTCACTTATCAGTCTTATACCACTGTTGCAGATCTTCAGGTCATAGATGACTTCTTGGCTGGTAAATCAGTGATCTTTCTTAACTCTTTAATCCATCAGAACTCTACAGTCCTTGGCATCTTGAAATACCACGCACCTCACATTTGGGGTGGTCCAACTTATTATGTGCAACCTCAGAGATCCTGTAAGAAGTTACCAGTAGCCAGTGATTTCCTGTATTTACAGGCTCAAAATAAATGCTATATTCGACATAAGCTTGAGTGTTGATTCAGGCAAGAGAGAAGTCTGTGTGAATTGCTGGAGTCATCAGTCATCTAGTGTGCATGTATGTGCTCTGGTAAATTAAAGTGATGTAGACATTTAACCACTTTGACAAGGCCAACTGCTTCAGAAAGTAGAAGGAAAAAATGGTTGAGAGCAGCAGAAATGGCAAAGATATAAGGAAAAGAACAAAGTAGCTTGTCAATATACCGCTATCACAGTGCTTACATATTATTAGATTAAATCAAATGAAATAACCAATATTTGACGTTTTTGGCCCACAAAAATGGTAATTGGTCATATGGTTGAATTTGCTATAGAAAGTACCTGTTTTATCTCACAGACTGCATTGAAAGATCTGAAACTCGCTCATATTTTATTTCCAGAGTTTAGCATACAGTGGGGTCAATGCATGTTGAACTGGATCCACATTCAGTTGAAAGTCTGATTCAGTACATTCTGAAATGTCCATCAAAAAATCTGGGTTCGAGTCAGCTCTGTGACAATGGTCCATGCCAACGCAGATAAGTCACCTTCATCAGAGTCAGCTTTTCTCATCTGAAAAATGGGAATTCTGCACTGTCTTCCTCAAACATTTTTTGTAAGGATTAAATAGCATTGTACATATGACAGCATTTTGTGAACTCTAAAAACTATGTATCTTTACCTAGTTTATATCTAGGATTCATTCATTATAGATGCTGAAAAACTAACGTTGAAATGAGAATAAACTACCAGTGTGGACTAGCTATGTTTTCCTATTTCACAGACGGATAACGGGCACTTGCAAGGGACGTACCTCAGTTCACGCACATCCGTGATATAGATCTACTCCTGGAACATGGATCTCCTGCTTACACCCTTCTTCTCTCTGAATTTTCCAAATGATTGACCTATTATAGTTGACCCTTGAACAATGCAGGGAATAGGGTCACCCATCCCCAGCACAACTGAAAATTCACCCATAACTTTTGACTCTCCCAAAACAACTACTACTGTTGACTGGATACCTTACTGATAACACAAACAGTTGATCAACATGTATTTCGTATGTTATATGTATTATATACTGTATCCTTACAGTAAATTAAGCTAAAGAAAACATTATAAGAAAATTATATGGGAAATACATTTACTATTCATCAAATGGAATTTTATCAACAAAAATGTCTCATCCTTGTTGTCTTCATGTTGAGTAGGCTGAGAAGGAGGAGGAAGAGAGGAGTTGGTCTTGCTGTTTCAGGGTGGCAGAGGCAGAAGAGGTGGAGGAGGTGGAAGGGGAGGTAGAATTGCACTTGGGGTAACTTTCATTGAAAAAAAAATCTGTGTATAAGTAGAAATCCCTGTCGTTCTAGAGTCAACTGTAGTTACCCATTCCTTTTTCAGGTAGGGTTTTTAAAAAACTGCATGAGTTTTATGTTCAACTGAAAACTTTTTGACCCTAAATAGCTTACAGGTAATATTTTTGGCATTGAAATATTTCATCATCAGCTCTCTAAGCCTAAGGAGTCTTCCATTTACCACTTGGAGCTTTTTGCTCATGTCTTCCACCCCCCAAAGCACAGTTCAGTTCCAGTCTCCAGTTTGCAAAAGATCTCCTGGACCTTTTCTGCTGCCTGGTCAAAACCTTTTTGACTCAGTTCCAAATAATCCTTTCACCTTCGTTTTATTAAAAGCATTTTATCATACTACAACCTTTCAAGAAGACATGAACTGCAACAGGGAAATAAATAGAGCTAATCTATTTTATATCATCAAAGTCCTTAAATGATGAAGATATGACATATCAATTTTTCTTTTTCTTCCTGGTCATCATTGTGCAGAAAGATTATTGAGGCTAATTGAAGCCTGTTTCATTTTTCTGCTATTGGATGTGGGTTTTACTTGAAGTGGAATGAAACATATCACATATGAAGGGAGATTCCTTTTACAAATTAAACCAATGTATCTTACTGAATTCTATTTCCAGAAATGTGACCTTATTATACTTCATAATTAAAAATGAGAGCAATAAAGACATGCTAGCCAACATGCCTTCTAAAAACGCCTGCTGGATTTGAATTAGGTTTGGTCTTGACCACTAAACTATCACAAGGTACCAGTTCCCTGTGGGGAACTGTGATGAAAAGCTCCTAATTGCCGCAGTCATTCCTGGCCACTCCGGACGAGATGCCAGCCTCCCTGTGTTCTTAGTAAATAAAAGGCTTTTGGGGATTCTTATTGGAGTTATTAAAGAAGGAAGATGGGATACTCAATATGGCTGCCTCCAAGATGAGAGAAAAGCAAGGGAGAAAGGGAGAGGGAGAGAAAGGAAGGAAGACGTGAAATCTTCATTTATTTTAAAGAGAAAGAATGGGTTGAAAAACAGAGACAAGAAACCCAAATGCAAGGGTGTAGGTGCGCTGGTGCAGAGAAAGGCTGACTTGGCAGAAGGTGTCAAAGAGAAGAGTGAGAATGTCATGGATTATCTCGTCCAAGGGAGGGAGATGTCATGCTATGAAGTTTTAAGGAAGGAAATCGAACATCTTTAGAACTTCAGGAAACAGGCTGGGAAGGGCAGAGTTGAGAGGATTTAAAAAAAGGGCTAAAGTTTTTAAAAGAGCAAAAGGTTGTTCAAATTTGCCAACTAAGCAGGGCAATGCCAAACTCTTAACTCCATAATTTCTTCTGGAATGGCTTTCCCTCCTGGTTAAAATCCTGGGAATTATAATTATTTTAAAAACTGGTGCATTCAGGACAGCAGACCTAAGACTACTAGTGTGCATACCTTGAAGCCAAGGAGGGACTTAGATAGTGAAACCTAAGAGGAAATCCCCTGTGTTTCCAAGTCTCCCATCTAGAGCCCCCAGTGATTAAGAGTCTGGAACATGTTATCTCCAGTCCCCATTGATTGTTTTTCCTGGTGGGGTAGTTAAAATGCCTTTATCCCTCTCTGTCCAGCTGGACTTGATCTCAGCCAAAGTCAATTTCAAATACTCTATAGTGTCTCAAAAAACAATCTGCATTGAGAATCCCATCCCCCAGCACCTTCCTTATTTTGTTCTGCAGTACAAAATGCATTGGTCAAGCCAGGCTCAGTGGCTCATGCCTGTAATCCCAGCACTTTGGGAGGCTGAGGTGGGCGGATCACAAGGTCAGTAGTTCAAGACGAGCCTGATCAACATGGCGAAACCCCGTCTCTACTAAAAATACAAAAAGTAGTTGAGCATGGTGGCATGCGCCTGTAGTTCCAGCTATTCAGGAGGCTGAGGCAGGAGAATCGCTTGAACCCAGGTGGTGGAGGTTGCAGTGAGCCAAGATTATGCCACTGCACTCCAACCTGAGTGACAGAGCGAGACTCTGTCTCAAAAAAAATTGCATTGGTCATATTTTAAAACATCAAATGGCCAAAGGTAATCTGTGATCTTGCAGATGGACGAGATTTCAAATATTACCTCGTTCTGACTCAAACCATCTGCAAGGCATGCTGCCCTTCATAGTGGACAACTTATAGGGGTAGGATACATTGTTGGTCAAGTTTCAGATAGCCTGCAATCTTATCCTGCTTACAAGCTGTGTCAGCTCAAGCAAGTTTTAAAAACTGTCCTTCAACTGTAAAATATGAATATTAACAGCACCTACAGCAATGTAACATCATTGGTTATTTTCTGTCATATAGAAAGCACAGAAATGTAGCCCATGGTGATTGTTCAAAATCTTTACAGGCATTTAAACTACCCCTAACAGAATCACCAAGAAGCTTTGCTAAAACACATGTTGCTGAATCCCACCCTCTGTTTCTGGAGCAAAGCCTGGGAATTGGCATTTGTTAACAAGTTCCCAGGTGTTATGGATGCTGTTAGTCTGGGTGCCACACTTTGGGAACCACTGGTCTATAACAAGAAAGAAGAATAAAATCAACATATTCAAAAATCAAAGACAGATACATGATAGGAGAAAAAGAAGGAAAGAAGGAAGGGAGGGAGAGAGGGAGGGAGTAGGGGGAGGGAGGGAGGGAGGAGGAGGAGGGAGGGAGGAGGGGGAGGGACGGAAAGGAAAGATAGAAAGATAACATATTCTGTCTTCCCCAGAGAGATTCAATCCCTTCTTGAGGCTTAGCTGCTTCTCTTTTGGTTTTGTGAACTACTCCAGGGTCATTCCATTCAAGTCCCTTTCTTGAGCTATTATAATTTGGTGTTTTTATAATTTAAAATATCACTAAAGAGTTCTTGATGGGCAATGCAGTCCCCTATTTGAAAAGCCATTTTCTCATACTTCATTTCAAGCATTCAGAAAGTACCTATACTCATTCTCTGTATAAACAAGAAGGGTCTAACTTCCAGAGTAAGATGAAGGCTTTCAAATGAAGATAAGAAGACTCTCTCCAGGCAGACGTTGTAGACAACCAAGGAGACGAATCACAGACTTGAAAAATGTGTTAAAAGCCCACAATATTTCATATGCAGCCAGGGTATGACGTGCTTGTCAGCCCAACCTCATTTGCAGGGCCACACCGTAGTCAGCTTCGGTGGAACAGGCTTGGGCTTTGGGGCCAGGCAGTCTTAGATGTGAGCCCCGCCTTTGCCATCATCACCAGCTGTGTGACCTCAGATAAGTTACTCAGCATTTCCAAGCTTCAGTTACGCCATGTGTTAAATGAATTAATAACAGTGCCCACTTGACAGAAATTGCACAGAGTGCTTTCCACAGCATATCAATCGGTGGGATTACCAATTGACCAATCCGACCGATTGATATGCTGTGGAAAGCACCATTTACAATTTCTAGACCATTTCTGGGAGGGGAAGATAAATCATATCATCATTGTCGGGACCCAGTGGGAGGAGGAGGCCAAAAAGATGAATGTCAAGTAGAAGTAGTTATGCAGAATACTGAACAGTTACAGGCGTGTGTCAGGTAACATGGCCAGAGGATTGACTGTGGCTTTTTCCATGATCCCTCTCCAGCTGCATCAAACTCTACTACAGAGAAACACAAGTGTGAGACCCCAGCTCTCATTCTAATTTTCTTTTTTTGAGACAGAGTCTCACTCTATTGCCCAGACTAGAGTGAAATGGCGTGATCTCAGCTCATCACAACCTTCACCTACTGGTTCAAATAATTTTCATGCCTCAGCCTCCTGAGTAGCTGGGATTACAGGTGCATAGGAATTAGAAAAATTTCGTGAAGAGGAAATTTCTAAACTTTGGTTTTTTTTGAGACTGTCACCCAGGGTAGAGTGCAGTGGTGTGATCTTGGCTCTCTGCAACCTCTGGCTCCCAGGTTTAAGTGATTCTCCTTCCTCAGCCTCCCAAGTAGTTGGGACTATAGGCGCAAGCCATCACACTCGGCTAATTTTTCTTTTTGTATTTTTAGTAGAGCTGGGGTTTCCCCATGTTGGCCAGGCTGGCCTTGAACTCCTGAACTCAGGTGATCCACCTGCCTCAGCCTCCCAAAGTGCTGAGATTATAGGTGTGAGCCACCACACTCGGCCTCATTCTAATTCTTAATCCACTGCCAGACCCTCACTTTTTGTCAGTTTACTTCTTCCATTCAGTAACTTCAATTCTTGGTCTCAGCACAGAGTAAGCAAAACTTTCCCTACCTGCGCACAATCACATCACATCTGGAGAAAGCCCTGGAGTTCCTCAGTTGCTCTTATGAGGTCTCCAAAGCAGATGCTTCCAGAGATGTCTGATCTACCAGCCTGCTCTCCAGCCTGGTGAGTGGAGTAGCAGCAGGGGTATCTCACCAGTGGTATCCCTGTTTCCTACACCTGGCCCCATCATAGGAAGGTCCCTGCACCTATGGCTGGGCCCCTCCAGCTGAGACCTACCATGTGTAATGCTCAGGTAACTAGGCTGATTTTTAAAGAAGAAACTTGCCAGACTTTGGCACCCAGATAGATACATGCTGTCCTCTTTTAAGTGGGATCTATGTGAGGCTGCACAGAACCAGGGATGTCATCTAACTCTGGAATCCCTCTGAGCCATCAACACTCACAGCCTGTCTTTCCTCTGCAATACTGATATTCGTGTCAAATCTTCATTTGCTCCAAGTAGATTTGATTTTGGAAATAGCTAAGAGCTATTTAATGCCAAGCCTTGAGAAGAAGGGTAATCAAGCTATTGAATAGCAGTTTGGGTAATAAACAAGTGTGACTTGGAGATTGATTTTTTCTGAGCATGGACCATAAACTGATTCTGAGAGTAATCAGAAATGCAGGTATACAAGTGTTCCCACATGCCCTTTCTTCCCAAGTAAATGAGGTGTGAACTCATGAATGCTGAAGCCTACTGTGCATCAGACACTTTCCATATATAATCTTGTTGGAACCTCGCAACAATCCTATGATCAAAGTTTGCAAAAGAGGAAACAGTTCCCCAGAGCAATAACTTTTCAGTCTCACAGAAATAATGACTTGCAGAGGAGGGTGAGACTTTAAGCTACCAGATTCCCAAATACCCACGCGCTAGGACTTAACTCGAAAGACTTTGCACTCAGCCAGAGTTGGGACTTGGTTCCAGTCCTGGCTGCCACCTTTCTGGCCTCATCCTCTCTTCCTGTCTGTTCTCTGAACCTCAGCTTCCTACCTGGCACCTTCCTGCTCTTTAAAATGTGAAGTCAGTATAACTTTGCCTAATGAAGTAAACCTTCAAAAACCTCGAATAAAAAGAATATTCACCTCCCACAATATTCTTTTTATAGAATATTCACTTTCATACATGCATTTCTGATTATGCTTATGCTCAGAATCAGTTTGTGGTCCATGCTCAGAAAATCAGTGTTCCAGGCCAGGCACGATGGCTCACACCTATAATCCCAGCACTTTGAGAGGCCAAAGAAGGCAGATAACGAGGTCAAGAGATTGAGACTATCCTGGCCAACATAGTAAAACCCCATCTCTACTAAAAATACAAAAATTAGCTAGGTATGGTGGCACGCACCTGTAATCCCAGCTACGTGGGAAGCCAAGGCAGGAGAATCGCTTGAACCCAGGTGGCAGACGTTGCGGTGAGCCAAGATCGTGCCACTGCACTCCAGCCTGGTGACAGAGCAAGACTTTGTCTCAAAGAAAAAAAAAAAAGAAATGAAATGAAAAAAAAAGAAAAGAAAATCAGTGTTCAACTGGCAAGATACCCCTACTTTTCTCAGAAGTCACCTCAAAGCAAAAAGGAACAATCAAAGAAACAAGAAATAGGATCACAGACTCTTTCATGTCACTGGGAAACATTAGTAACTTAAAGTGGCAGTACAGTTGGTTCTTGTTCATAGTAGCTATGGTCTCGAAAGTCATTGCAAACACTGAGTTACCAAATACTGAACCACTGTTAGGGGAGACACAGAGTTGGGCTCCTGAAAACCTCCGGTCACAATATCTTCATCAACCCATCAATACACGACCTTATGTGTAGACTTTGTGTAACATACAGCTGACCCTTGACCAACATGGACTTGGACTGCACGGGTTCACTTATATGCCTATTTTCCGCCACCTCGGTCACACTCGAGACAACAA
The DNA here is from genome assembly GCF_001604975.1 of Cebus imitator. Taxonomy (NCBI): domain Eukaryota; kingdom Metazoa; phylum Chordata; class Mammalia; order Primates; family Cebidae; genus Cebus; species Cebus imitator. The sequence continues at coordinate 500,327 of NW_016107387.1, read as the reverse complement.
GACAAACCCTTCCTCTTTCTCCTCCTCCTTATGAGGTTCTTAATAACATTTAATTTCTCTAATTTGTTTTATTTTAAGGATACAGTATATAATACATATAACATATAGAATATGTGTTAATCGACTGTTTATGTTATCAGTAAGGCTTCCGGTCAACAGTAGGCCATTAGTAGTTAAGTTTTGGGGAAGTCAAAAGTTAGAAGTGAATTTTTGGCTGCACTAAGGGTCAGTGCCCCTTCAACCGATTTGTTCAAGGATCAACTGTATATTGATAAGTCATTAACACTGAAGTCATGGCCAACAGTATGATAACTCATGCCTGAACAAACCTTATCTAAACACATGTGTTTTTTCCTGTAGGCATATCACAGACCTCTTCTGCTCAGAAAGACTAGACAGTGCTTTGGCACTAGGTTTGGTGGGCATTTTAAATAGCAAAATTACCAACTGATATGGTTTGGCTCTGTGTCCCCACCCAAACTTCATCTCGAATTGTGGTCCCCATAATCCTCATGTGTCAAGGGAGGTACCCAGTGGGAGATGATTGGACCATAGGGGCGGTTTCCCCCATGCTGTTCTCATCACAGTGAGTGAGTTCTCACCAGATGTGATAGTTTTCTTGGTTTCTGACAGTTCCTCCTTCACATTCTCTCTCTCTCCTGCTGCCTTGTGAAGAAGGTGCTTGCCTCCCCTTCACCTTCTGCTATGATTGTAAACTTTCTGAGGCCTCCCCGACCATGCGGAACTGTGAGTCAATTAAACCTCTTTTATTTATAAATTACACGGTCTGGGATATTCTTTTTTTTTTTTTTGAGACGGAGTTTCGCTCTTGTTGCCCAGGCTGGAGTGCAATGGCGCGATCTCGGCTCACCGCAACCTCCGCCTCCTGGGTTCAGGCAATTCTCCTGCCTCAGCCTCCCGAGTAGCCGGGACTACAGGCACGCGCCACCATGCCCAGCTAATTTTTTGTATTTTTAGTAGAGACGGGGTTTCACCATGTTGACCAGGATGGTCTCGATCTCTTGACCTCGTGATCCACCCGCCTCGGCCTCCCAAAGTGCTGGGATTACAGGCGTGAGCCACTGAGCCCGGCCGGTCTGGGATATTCTTTATAGCAGTGTGAAAATAGACTAATACACCTACCAAAAGCTCAAAATGTGAAAAATGTGGCATTAGATAAACCATATTGTTTACAGTATGAAAGCAGAAACAAGAAGGCAAAAGGCTGAGATTCAAGGTCTCAGGGAAGATAAGTGAGCTGATAGAAGGAAATAAAAAAATTGAAAGGTTAGGAAAAATTAAAATTAAAAAAAAAATCCTTAAAGGTCACATGAGGAGCAGCATATAGAAGAATAAACGCTGCTGTAAACATATAAAGAAATACAGAGAACAGAAGCGAAGAAAGCAAAGAAAATGAAATGGAATAATCACAATTTGAACATGGAAGAGAAAACAATAGGGAAGAAAGACACACATGATCTAATATGTTAATATCAATAATTGATATCTCCAAAAACATGAACTACCAGAGGATTCATGTCACCTAACTGGAGATAAATGGGGAAAAAAATATGGCAAAAGGACAATGGAACTGTAGGACTAAGATAAAAACAAAAGTGGTTAGTAGTTCAGAGTAAAATGAAAATATTACAACTCCTGAAAATATAGAAATGAAATCCCTAAGTTATGTAGCTATGGAGAGGAAGCAAAAGTTAGCATTTAAATATGATGTATCAAGTAATTGAGCTATACATGTACTTAACAATTATAACTTAAACCACAGAAAAATAATAAAGTCAACTAAACTTGAGTGGTAGAAGGGCAAAACATAAAGAAGGTGTCATATACTGATTTTGTTGTTATTTGTAGATATTACAATGTTTACATAGATATGTAACTGTCATCTACAAAGCAAATACCTATATGAAATATGCAACTTAATGTTTAAAAAAAATAACTCTTAAGCTAAAATAAAAATTTTCCAAATTAGTAAAGCAAACACACACATACACACACACACTAAAGGCAAGAAAATTCAACCCAGAAAGGTTAAAATAGAGAGACAGGCAAATAAAATTCAAAGAAAGAACTTATCATGATCTTAACCAACAAAATTATATTCCGGGCAAAAAGTCTTCAGTAAATCAAAGCAGAACACTTTAAAATAATACAGTTCAATTTACAATGAAGATCTAATAGTTACTTATAACTGTATGCCAAATAATAGCCTTATTATTCATAGAGGAGATGAACAGGAAATCACTGGATAAGTAGACACCCCTCCAAATCCGTAAAAGAGAAACTAAACAAAAAATGAAAATAAAAATAAAGAAGGATAAATAAACCCAAGGAATATAATAATTGGACATAATTGATTCATAGTTACCTCTCTACCTTAGAGACGGAGGTAGAGGTATGTTTCTTATAAGTACTTATGAATCATTGGGGAAAACCTGATTATAAGGGCAGAAAGTAAACCTCAGTAAATTCCTACAAGAGAAAGTAGTTCAGAAATCTTTCTCTGTTCACAGTGAAATAAAACTAAAAGGCAATTACAAAACTAGGGGTAAAAAAAATACTCAACCATCTGGAAATGTTAAAACATTTTTTTAAATGTTGAGTTAATTACAAAGAACTAGAAAAATAAAGATAAGAAACTACTACATACCAGAACATGCAGGATACAGCTAAAGCAGAACTCAGAGAAAAATCTTTAACTATATTAATAAACTAGAAAAAAAGAAAAATATATAACTTAAATATTATCAACCTGGCATCTTGTAACTCATAAAATAAACCAAAATCAGCCAATCAGCCAAAAGAATAAGGCAAACAAAAAACATTCCTGCTCCATTAAAATAAATTTTACATTAATCAAATATACAAATATTAATAAGAAATAATTTTAAAATGCTGTGTTTTTGATGTAAGAAAGAGCATTCCATGAAAGGAAAAACAGAAACACTTAACCACTAAGAATATATACTGTAAAATTTCTACATTAAAAAAATCCATAACACAAAAACAAAGAGAAATGTGCTTCCTCTGGCATGAAATAACAATTTATTAATATATAAAATTAGTATATTAATTTTAGTAATATTAATATATTATTGAATATATATTAATATATATATTGAAAAAAGACAAAGAGCATAAGAGAAAAATGGGCAAAGATTATGAAGATACTTTAGAAAAGGAAAGACAAATGGCTTTTAAAACTTTGAAAACATATTCAGCTTTACTCAAAATCAGAAAAGTCTAAATAAAATTCCATTTTTTTATTATTCCATGGTCATAGAGCAAATATTGGACAATCCATTTTCTTGCAACAAAGTAGACAGAAAGGTATTCACATTGCTAAGGATAGTGAAAACTATGCTATTGACAGCAGCAAGTGGGTTAATAACCCCAAAACCAAAGTACATTTGCCTTTGATTCCAAAATTCCATCTCTAGAAATGTAGTCATAAAATACAATCAAACACTTGTGAGATAACAACTTTAATATCATCAGTAGGATGGAAGTTAAACATTTTGAGGTAGTCGTATAATGGATACAATGTGGTTTTTTGTTTCTGGCTTTTTTGTTTTGTTTTGTTCTGTTTTTTGAGATGCAGTCTCACTCCGTTCCCCAGGCTGGAGTGCAATGGTGCGATCTCCGCCCACTGCAACCTCTGCTTCCCGGGTTCAAGCCATTCTCTTGCCTCAGCTTCCCAAGTAGTTGGTATTACAGGCACCTACCACCGATGCCTGGCTAATATTTTGCATTTTTAGTACAGATGGGGTTTCGCCATGTTGGTCAGGCTGGTCTCAAACTTCTGACCTCAGGTGATCCACCTGCCTCAGCCTCTCAAAGTGCTGGGATTACAGGCATGAGCCACTGCGCCCAGCCCACAATGTGTTTTTTTTAAAAGGAAACAGATCTGAATATACTAATAAGGAACCAGCTTTAAGGTTTATAACTGAAAGTAAAAAGCAAAGTGCAGAAAAAGAAAAATAGGTCTCATATAGTACTGTCTATGCCCACCCAAACAACCCATGTCGATACTGATATACCTCTACACAGATAAATTTGTGTAGGAAGGAAACTGATAGCAGGCTGTATCTGGGCAGGGAATAAGGGTGGTGGGTGGATGGGCAGTGAGGAGGAGGACTGATCTAAGGTTCACGATATGCTCTTTTTCAGATTTTGGATTTTGAATCTGTGGGTGCATTACCTATTTAAAATAAGTATTTTAACTTTAAGACAGTGCGTATGGGGAGTGGCAGGGAAGCGTGGAGTTTAGTTGGCTTCCCACCAACCATAACTGCTCAGCTGGCATCTCTGTGTGGAACACAGGGAGAGGTGGGACATGGAGATGACCAGCTGAGCAGTAGAGTTGGTGGGAAGCACAGGAGGACGTGCTAAGAATTGTGAGACATCCTCCTCGCCTCTCCTTGTGGGCACTTCCTTGTCCTCCGCTCCAGTCTCCCTTCTGCACTGTGACCTCTGATGTTGTACATAGCCCAACTTCACTGTCAGCTCGGGGCCCAACCCACAGTCCTCTGTTGCAGAATTCAACTTCTAGTGGCAAAGAGGTTGATTAGTTATAACCTAACCTATAAATTAGTTTCCCCTAAATCCAAGCTCCACTCCTTTTCAAGGGGTAGCCAGGAGGATGAGATAACACAAATATAAACCCATTCCCTGTAATATCTCCAGCAGGGGTTCTTAGTGGGAGGTAACTTACAAACAGGAAGAAGTGTGAGGGCCGGGCAGTGATAGGTAGGTCTAACATAAAACTGGTGGGAGAGGGCACAACTTTGAAATCACACGTTTATGTTGACATTCCTGCTCTGCCCCTTATCAATCACGTGACCTTGGGCTAACAACAGCCTCCACCTTCCTTGCATGGTTTTTGTGAGGGTTGATGATGAGACAGTTTAAAATGGCAGGCACATCCTGTTTGATAAGCGGTAGGTGTTGCTATGAACAAACTTTGAAATGCTACATGATTTCATTTATATGTGGAATCTAAAAAAGTAGAGAGTAGAATGGTGGTTAGCAGAGGCTGGGGGTCAGGGTGGATGGGGTAAGGGGAGATGTGAGTCAAAGGATACGAACTGTCACTGAGCCAGGAGGACTAAATTCTAGCGATCTATTGCACTACATGGGGACTATAATTAATAATAATGTATTGTATATTTCAATATTGCTAAAAGAGTGGATTTTAGATGTTCTTGCCACAAGGAAATAAGGACATATGTGAGACAATATATTTGTTGATTTGCCTGATTTAATCATTCCTCAAGGTATACCTGCATCACATTTTACCCCATAAATATATACAATCATTATTTGTTAATTAAAAGGAAAGTACATTTTTCAAAAATTATTTTAAGAGTTCAATTCAGACAAGCCAAGCTTTAAAAAATCCTAAAAAAGGCCAGGTGCGGTGGCTCACACCTGTAATCACAGCACTTTGGGAGGCCAAGGTGAGCATATCATGAGGTCAGGAGTTCTAGACCAGCCTGGCCAACATGGTGAAACCCTGTCTCTACCAAAAATACAGAAATTAGCCAGGCATGGTGGCTCGCGCCTGTAGTCCCAGCTACTCAGGAGACTGAGGCAGGAGAATTGTTTGAACTTGGGAGGCAGAGGTTGCAGTGAGCCGAGATCACACCACAGCGCTTCAGCCTGGGTGACAGAGTGAGACTATGTCTCAAAAAAAGAAGAAAAAAAATCCTAAAAAAGAGCATTGGGAAGATGGAGTGTGCACTGCCTGAAAGAGAGTGATACTTTCTTAGGACATAGGATGAAGCCCACGCAGGAAAGAAGAGGCGAAGAAGCCAAGACTCCCCATCATTCTGCATATACAGGATCTCGTGTTTCCCTTGGACTTAATTCTGGAGTCTCGAGAGGCCTGAATAGGAAGCCAGGAAGAGTGACTCTGTCTCTGTGGTCCCTGCCTCCTTCCCAAGTGAATGTTTGCACTACCAGGTTCTCCTGTGCAGGACAGTACTGAAATCCAAGCATCTAGGAATCTTTGACTTTGAGACTTCCCTTCAGAATGTTAGAGACAGAAACCATGTGTGACACATACCCAATATATGTCCGCTATACTCAACCAAGCGAGGAAGTCTACTGAGGCTAGAATATAGAAATAAACATGCCAGTGGCAGAAAGAAGTGTGGATAATATTAGCTGATTAGGAAGAAGGCCTAAGGAAGCCTCTGTGGGGCAGAGGAGTAAGAGGATTTGTAATCGTCTGAGGTCAGTAATCCAGGTGGTAGAAGAGCAGGGGAAAGGAGGCTGAAATTGCAAGAGAAACACAGAGATAAGCATATCCCCAATATTGAATCAGATCAGAAAGTGAGTGAATGAGTGCCTTCAAAAATTATGATGTTGTCAGATGCTAAAGCACTGGTCACCAGAGACAAGGTACATTGCTCAGGATTCTCTAGGAAAAAAAAAATGGCGATATCTCTATTTATATCTATACCTAGAGATTTATTGTAAGGAATTGGCTCACATGATTACAGAGACGGACATATCCTAAGATCTGCAACCAGAAGGCTGGAGACCCAGGAGAGCCAATGATATTGTTCCATTCCAAAGGCCTGCAAACTCAGGACCTAGGAAGGGCCAACAAGTCTCCGTTTAAAGGCAGTCAGGCAAGAGTTCTCTCTTATTTGTAGGAGGATCAGCTTTTTTTCCCTATTTGGGTCATCAAAGGATCAGATAAGGCCCACCCACATCAGGGAAGTTAATCTGCTTTACTCAGTGTCTACTGATTCAAATATGAGTATCAACCAAAAACATTCTTCTAGGAACACCCAGAATAATGTTTGACCAAATATCTGGGCAACCTGTGGTCCAGTCAAGTTGACATAAGAAATTAACCATACACAAGGGTATAGGAGTGAATATGAAATGAGCTCAGGGAAATAATGAGTGTCATTGAGAATCTGGTATGAGGTCATAAGGAATGACTCAAGGAGAGATTAATGCAGATCTTAACAGTGTGAAATGGCAAAGCCACCAAAAGAGAACCTGCTTGGCATCATTGATGGTGGGACGGGGGAGGTGAGAGGATTGTGTAGGTGAATATCAGGACAAGCAATATACAAGACTGTGTAAACTTAGAGTAGCATGACAGGTGCTTCTACAGCCAGTTTGGATTTGGAATGAAAGCAAAATTGCTTTCACTCATCTTTTGTCCGAGTAAAATTATACATCATTATTCAGATAATGGTGTTGGAAGACCAGTGCAATCTGTGCAAAAGTTCCTTAAGAAGAAGTTCTGCTCTTGAATGCAAGTGTGTGATGCACACATTCACAGGATGTCATAGGACATAAGACCCAGTGTGGTTCTCTTGATATGATGCTGCTTATTACTCATCGCAAGATCAAAGGCAAGGGCAGTGCCATCAAGAGACACTGAGTTTCCTTCAGACCCAGCTGATTTAGGTCATTTAGGGAGTTCTATCCGGAGGCTGATGATATAAACGTAGTAGTAATTCAGAATAGTGATGTTAACATGTAAAACCATGGAACAAATGATACCACGTAGGACAGTGGTTCTCAACCCTGAGTGCATGTAAGGGTCACCCATGATGCTTTCAAAACCTGCCACAGCCAGAGCTCCAGACCCAGAGACTCTAATTCCCTTTGCTTGGAAATTATCACGGCATTTAGAAACCTTCCGGATGACGCTCATGAGCAGGTAGAATTGAGAACAGATGATCCAGGGGAGCAAAAAGGAACCTGGACCAACGTTGAAGCACTCAATATTTGACATCAGTTTGAGAAACAGAAGCCAGCAAAGACAAGGAAAGCCAGAGATCAAAGTTATTTGAGAGGAGGCCAGGTTAATGGTATCAAACCCTGCCAAGTGAATGAGATGAGGTCAGAGAAGCGAGCAAGGCATTTGGCAACCTCAAGGTAGTTTGTAACCTTGGCAGTTTCTTTGTGGAGTGATAGGGACAGAAATCAGCCTGGAGTGAGTTGAAATGGAAACAGTCACTGTAGCAACATTCTTGAGTTTTGCTCTGAGTTGATGAGTGTAAATGACGCAGCAGCTGCTATCGGATGTGAGAATGGGAGCTTTTTACTACGCCGATGAGAGTGATCTAATAGAAAAGAGTAATTTTATAATAAATAAGAAAAGTATAGTAACTACATCAGTAATGTCCCTGCAAAAGCAAGAGGAGATGGAGTCCAGATAATATGCAGCATGGGGCCGGGCACAGTGGCTCACACCTGCAATCCCCGCACTTTGGGAGACAGAGATGGGTGGATCACGAGGTCAGGAGTTCAAAACCAGCCTGGCCAACATGGTGAACCCATGTTGTATGGTGTATCTCTATTAAAGATACAAAAAATTAGCCGGGCTTGGTAGCACACACCTGTAATCCCATCTACTCAGGAGGCTGAGACAGGAGAATCGCTTGAACACAGGAGGTAGAGGTAGCAGTGAGCTGAGATCGCGTCATTGCACTCCAGCCTGGATGATAGGGTGAGATTCCATCTCAAGATAAAATAAAATAAAATAAAATAATAAGCAGCATGACCAGCCTTTGACAGGAGCAGGGATCCCTTTTTTTTTTTTTTTCTAACCAAAGTGGAAGATAGAGAATATGTGTACTAATCAAGTAGGTTTGTAAATTTGGTGGTGGAAAGTTAATAGGGTCCCCATCTGATGACTTCTACAAACATCTATTTAAGTCAATGGAATTATAAAGTAAATATTTTGAAGTCTGTTTTGGTCACCTCACTAACTATATCATAGATGTATTTTATGTAAATAAATCTCTATCTCAATCATTCCTTTAAAATTACCACATAATATTTATTTGTATAGGTGATCATTGGTTTAATTAATATTGTTGGGATGGGAGCATGTAGATTTTTTCCATCTTTTTTACGTTAAATATATTTTACAGATTTTTTTTTCTTATTTCCTTTAGGATAAATTCCTAAGTATGAAATTCCTATAAAAGTCATCCTTTGTTATTATATTAGTAACAGTTCTTCAGATGAACAGAACCAACAGGATGTATATAGATGCATAAAAGGAGATTTGTTGTGGGAATTGGCTTCATGTGATTATGGAAGCCAAAAACTCCCACAATACACCGTCTGTAAGTTGGAGAACCAGGAAAGCCAGCGATGTTAATCAGTCAGAATTCAAAGACCTAATAATGAAAGAAGCCAGTGCTGTAATTAAGTCTGATCCCAAAGTCCTGAGAACCAGGGGGACTGCTGGTGTAAGTCTGAGTCTGAAGGCTGGAGAACCAGGGGCTTCAATGCCTGAGGACAGGAGCAGATGGACTTCCCAGCTTAAAAAGAGAGAGTGACTGTGCCCTCCCTCCGCATTGTCGTTCGACCTGGGGTCCTCAACAGATTGGATGATGCCTCCCCAAGTTGGTGAGGGTGACACTTCTTTACTCATGCCACTGATTCAAACTCTAATCTCTTCTAGAAACACCTCCACAGAAATAATGACACTTCCAGAAATAACGTTTAACCAGCTTCTGGGCATCCCTTAACCCAGTCAAGCAGACACATAAAATTAATCATCACTATAATTAATCGGCTTTCCCTTTGCTAGCATTTTTATTAGTTCTTTTGGCAACCAGATTCTACCTTATAGAAAGCCACAGATATAATTTCCATTTTCTTTAAACTTCTTATGCCAGGCAAAGAATATATTATTATATATTACTATACATATTATATTATTACATAACATATAACATATAGCCTCTTTTAATATAGTGTAGTCTCACAGATTAGTTGAACTTTATGTGAAATTTTATATTAATTATTTAAAGAGCTGCTTCTCATTTTTCTAACAACCCAAAGGTAAACAAGAAACTGGTCAATCTTGAAAAAACTGCTTCTGGAAATTGAAAGGAATTGCAGTTAAATTCACAAGGACAATCTCTCCTCTCCTTGCACACATGCCCTCAACACACACACAGCTTTTATCTTCCTTTCTCTGCTCATTTTTGTTAAACTCACTGGTGAAATTTTTGATTCTCAAAAACTGACCCTAAACCTTCTAAAGGTATGACTTGTGCCAAAATTGGTTCAAATGCTCTTGACTCTTCTCCACCCAAAGGCAATTAATTATCAGTTCTTGACATGGCACTGAATCCTCAAATTCTTCCCTCACCCTTGTTACACTGAAAGCTACTCTGCAAAGAACACTCATTGTCTGCCACTTCATTTGAATCTTTTGCAGTGTCCAGTATAGAATCATAAGGTAACCAACTCTCGGTCTGTAAGTCTTCGTAGCCAAGGACACCACTAGACCCAACACCCAATTCTAATGTCAAAGATGAGGGATCTTTTAAAAATACAAATAGAATTTGATCCTTTTTTGCTTAAAGCCCATTGCTCTTAGAATAAATACAGGCCTCCATAGCTGGACCCACAAGAGCCCTCATGCACTTTGATCACATATTCACCATGCTACCCCTTGGTCTGTGAAATCCATTTGCACTGGTTTTGTTTCAATTTATTGAGCAAGTCATGTACACTTTTATCCCCTCTTGCAAGGAACTCTTCTAACAACCTTCTTTGTGTCATCCTTCAGATCTTGGCATACCTCACCTCTTCAAGGAAGCCTCCTTTACTCCAGATAGGTTGAACACCCCTATTATTCGCCTTCATGGTGCCATGTCAATTATAAGCCCTCCTCTCCACTAAAATTTCATATGCATTTCTGTGCTTCCTTGATTCATATCTGTCTCTCTTTCCAGAGAAAAAGTGTCATGAAAGCCAGAATGGTACCTGCTTCCCTCATCATTACACATCCATCAAGAGTAGTGTTTGTTGAACAAATGAGAGAATGAATGAGTGGCTAAAAGTGAGTCATAAACTACAAGAGTAGAGATGGGTAGTTGAGGAATGGACCTCATGGGTGGTGGTACAGGAAAACAGGGGAAGCAGGAAGTTGAAATCACATAGTCAAACACCACCACCTCTTTTTTTAGAAATGAGGATCTCACTCTGTCACCCAGGCTGGGGTACACTGACATGATCATAGATCACTGCTGCCTCAAATTCCTGGACTTAAATTATCCTCCCACCTCAGCCTCCTGAGTAGTTGGACCATAGGCATGTGCCACAATGCCCGGCTAATTAAAACAAAAACATTGTTTTAAGACAGAATCTTGTTTTATTGTGCAGGCTGGTCTTGAACTCCTGGTTTCAAGCAATCCTCCCATCTCGGTTTCCCAAAGTGCTGGGATTACAGGCATGAGCCACTGTGCCCAGCCTCCACGCCCCCTTAACATGGGTGCATACAAAGATGTCAGAGAATCAATGAATCTACTTTAACTGAAGATAACATTTTTGTATATATATCCTTTGTGGGAACAGACTGTATTGAATTCATCACAATTTCAAATAGAAGCTGGGCACTGCGGTGCACACCCATAGTCCCAGCTACTCAGGAGGCTGAGGTAGGAGGACTTTTGAGACCAGGAGTTTGAGACTGTAGTGAGCTGTGATAGAACCTGTGAATAGTCACTGCTACACTCCAGCCTGGGAAACATAGCAAGATCCTGTCTCTTAAAAAAATTTTTCAAATGAGTCTTGACCCTCCAAAAGCATGAAAAACCACTAGTCTAATTCCGTTTCTAAACAAGAACTAGATATATGGCCAGAGGTGAAATCAGAACTTTAACCATTGCACTATCAAATAACAATAATAGTAATAACTCACCTCAAAATACCTCTTAGCCAGCTCCTGATTCTTTGAGACTCCACTAGGCAAAATTAACGTTTTAAAACTCATGCTGTTTGAGTGTCCGATAAAATGAGAGCTGGCTAACTGTCCCTCGGCGTCCAGCCCATGGCCCCTTCTTGAATCCTCACTAGCAGATAGTTCTGAAGGTGGTGTTCAGCCTAGGGCTTTTCATCTTCCATTGGCCCCTCATTTCTAACTAATGAAGCCTCATGCCCTTGTTGGGCCTTGTTTCTACAAGCCTGGACACCTTCTTTTAACAGGACGTACTTGAAAAACAAGATATTTCCCTTTGTACTAGAAACAAATGGTGATTAATGTGCTCGTTGTAATTAATCTGTGGTGACAGATTAGCAGCGTAGCAGCAGTTCTTTTGCTGCTCTGGGAACCTTCCTTGATAGGACAGCTGGTGAGAGGGGACACCAAATTCAATTTGTTTCTCATTTGCATACATATGACAACCATCTGTGCTAATAGCACTGCAACGTTTCCATTAGGCCCAGAGCTCGTGTGCTGGCTCTTCCCTGCTCCCGTTAGGCCTGGGAGAGGGAGAACTCACAGCACAAATATTTGTAGAGGAAAAAGGGTGGGCTTGATGGAACACAACCAATTATGTCCCTTCCTACCAAAGGTCAAACATCTAACATGAGCTACATCCTTCTCACCCATGGGAGGATGATCTTCTTTGGAAAACCCCTGCTCCTTTCATCAAAAGCTCTCTACCTTCTCAATCTCAGAGACCCAGTTGAATTATTCACAGACTATTCCTTATCGTCCAGTCACTCAAACCAGCTTCACTTTGGCAGAGATCATTTTTATAACTGATACCTTCATTCAAAAAATATTCATGGAATGTCAGTACACTGATCATGCCAGTATACTCCAGCCTGGGTGACAGAGTGAGAACTCCATCTCTAAAAAAAAGAGGGCAGTGGTGTTTGACTAGGTGATTTCAACCTCCTACTTCACCTGTTTCCCTACACCACCACCATGATGAGGTCCATTCCTCAACTACCCAGGTCCATTTCTACAACTACTCTTGTAGGCTATGACTGTCAGTTTTAGCCACTCATTCATTCTCTCATTCATTCACCAAACATTTTCTTGTACACTGTCCTTGATGATGGATATGTAATGGTAAAGGAAGCAGGTACCATTCTGGATTTCAGAAACGTTTTACTCTGGAAAGGGAGACAGATATTAATCAAAGAAGCACAGAAATACATATGGAATTTCAGGGGAGAGGAGGGCTTATAAGGGAGATTCACATGGCACTATTCATGGAATAAAAATATTCATGGAATAGTGCCTAAGTTCAGGCACTATTCCAGGTGGAAAAGGAATAGCAGTTAACAAGAGAGAGAAGGTTTTTGTTTTATGAAGTTTACCTGATAGTAATGCATATTGATGATAAACAAATAAACAAGAAAAATTTTATGGAGAGTCATGTCCTAAGCGGAGATTCAAAACAGGTTTTGGATTATGTGGAATAGGTGAAATGTGATGGCCACATTAGACTTGGTGCTCAGAGATGTCCTCTCTAAAGAGGCGACATACAAGCTGCCATCTGAACGGCAAGGAACGTCAGCCTGTGAACACGCATTTTTCCAGAGGGAGGAAATAGCTAAAATAAGACCCTCTAGAGAAAGTGAGCTTGATGTGTTGAATAAGAGGAAGATAGTATGTCTGAAGGGAGGTGGGAGTGATACGTCTGCACTAACTCACTCAGGCTGCTGCCCCAAAGAACCACAAACCGGGGACCTAAAACAACAGAAATGTATTATCTAAGAGTTCTGGACCCCAGAAGTCCAAATCAAGGTGTCAACAGGGCCCTGAAAACCACAGAGGAGAATCCTTCCTAGTCTTTTTTAGCTCCTGGTGTTTGTCGGCAATCCTTGAAGCTCCTGGCCTTGTTGATGCGCCACTCCAATTTTTGCCTCTGTCATCACGGTTGTCTTCTCCCTGTGTGTTTCTGTCTCTTTTCTTGTAATGACACCGGTCGTGCTGTATTAACCACCTGAACCACATGGGGATTTGGAAGCCAGGTAAGGCATGCAGATCATAGTGTAAAAGGAATGATGACGTTTAAAGGTTTATTGCAATGAAGTGGCATGATCCATTTTCTATGTCAGTGTCATGTATAGACTGGATGGGGGCAGGGCAAGAGGGGAAGGATGAAGGTGAACCATTGAGGAAGTTCTTGTATCTACAGGTCATGGTGGCCTGAACTAGGAAAGTGACAGAAGAGATGGCAAAAAGAAGATATGTTTAAAAGGTAGAATCCATAGGCTTTATAATAGATCAGATGTAAGTACTTAGAAAATGAGAAGAATCATGTTCTTGTCCTGAACAGTTGGCAGGAGGGGGCATATTTGCTGGAAGAGGGACTACTTGGGGGAAGGAAACAAGTTTGAAAAAGGAAGTTGAATGTTTCATTTTGGACATATTAAGTTATAGACATTTAAGGGACAACCACACAGAAATATAAGATCACCCGTTTGGGTATGTAAGTCTAAACATCAGAGGAAAAGCCTGGGATTAAGACAGAAATAGGGGTGTCATCAGTTTAAAAAGATTAATCAAAGTTCATGGTGCTGGATGAGATCTCTCCTTAGAGAGATAGAAGACATAGGAAAACAGGACCCAACCCCAAACCCCAAAGAACTCTGTGACCCTCGTCTCTTCTTCCTCCGTGCTTGTGCTAGGGGTCATCACTCCCCAATGGCAAGTGTTCATTAGTAATATGAACAGCTTTGCTCTATGACACATTGCATATGGTGGAAAGACAAGGCAGACCCCTCTCTGCTTCATGTCTCATTATACACATATTTCATCCCAATTTCCCTTTGTCGTGATTTTCCTTCATGGAGGAAGAGACTATGTTCAGCACGTCTTCATTTCCACAGCCCAGGGGTTCTCAAGCCCTCATACTAGTAACATTTTGCACTGGATGATTCTTTGTTGTTAGAGGGCTGTCCTCTGGATTATAAGGTATTTAGCAGCATCCCTGGCCTCCACCCCCTAGGTGCCAGTAACACCCCCTAGTCATGACAATTTAAAAATATTTCCAGACTGGGAGGCTGAAGCAGGCAGTTCATGAGGTCAGGAGTTCCAGACAAGCCTGACCAACATAGTGAAATCTTGTCTTTACCAAAAATACAAAAATTAGCTGGGTGTGGTGGCATGCACCTATAATCCTGGATACTCAGGAGGCTGAGGCAGAAGACTCGCTTGAACCCAGGAGGCAGAGGTTGCAGTGAGCTGAGATCACACCACTGCACTCCAGCCTGGGCAACAGAGCCAGACTCCTCTCAAAAACACACACAAAAAATTGTCTCTAGACATTGCCAATATTTTCTTGTTAGGAGGAAGAGGCAAAATGATTCCTAGTTGAGAGCCACTGCCGCAGATAGCTCACAGGGCTCTGTATACAGGAGAGACACTCATTAAATAGCCCCATTGGTGGTGGACACGCTTCCTTCTGCCTTCTCCTGTGCACCAAAGGAAGTAGATTCTTCATTAAAACCTTGTAAAAGAGCTTGGAATTTCTCATTATCTCTGGCCAGACCTCCAGATTCCAGACTCCTTCACCATTGAAGATGAATGTGTGAGAGACCAGAATGAGGTGTGAGAGGGTGTTATTCATTCAGCCAGTCAACAAATGGCAAACTTAAACAACTGAATTAAGAGAGACTTTCCACAGCCAAAGCCTGCTTTGATAAGATAGGGGAGGGAGGTTATTACCTAAGAAAAATTGCTACCCTACATTCCAGTGACTTTGCATCCTAAAGAAAAAGCCTTCTTTAGCACAACAGATGTCCTTTTAAAATTTTATCAACCAGAAAAATAGAGGGGGAGAATGCAAACCAGATGATTAAAATGCAATCTAGAGTCTACACAAATTAATACAATGATAGCATAATCAGGTTGAAAAGGACATAAAATCAAATGATATGTAGCTGTCCTTATGGTGTATCATAGCTCCTGAAATCTTAAAGGGTGAGTGAAAATATGGGGTCTCCTGCAGCTTGGTGAGCATAGCAACCTTTCCCAGTGACTCCCTATACAGCTTTAGCAGCACTGCTAAAATGGTCTTTCTGAAAGCCACTAAGAGTCAGTCAGAGAAACATTGCAGACAATGTGTATTTGCAAAAACAGCCCCCTTGGAAAATTGCACATGGGTCCACACCTGATCATGATCGCCAAATTGAACCACTTTTGTTTTCAGATAGAGATGTAGAATATTGAAACCAAAGTTATAAAAACAAATGAACAAACAAAACAGTAAAACATGATCCACTGGCTGCTCATCTCTTTTTCCCTGAATCCCCCATCCAGGCCCTGATAGGTCCTCCAAGATAGAGACGAAAAGAGTGGCTGGACCACTTTCTGTGCAGAAAAGAGTCTTGGGTTAGCGCTGATGCTTCTGTAACATGAATTCAAAGGGAGAGAAAATTAGAAAAGAAAAGAAGCACGTTCCCAACAAAAGGCTTTCAGAAAACAATTTTGTATGAAAAAATTGAAGTGTTCTGATTATCAATAGCAGTGTAACAAACCACCCCAAAATGAAACAACGATTTGTTATTGTTGTCGTTAAAGAAATGACAATTCATTATTTTTCACTCTGTAGGTTAGATGGCAGTTTTACTTCTTTTGTTTTTGGCCAGGGTATTAGAATGACTGGAAAATCCAAATTGGCCACATTCCCATGGCTAGGAATTTAAGCTCATTGCTAATTGGAAGCTCAGAAAAGGCTGCTGGTGGAGGTTCTTGGTTCTCCTCTACAGAGACCTTTCCCCGTATCTGCTTGGTCTTCCTCACAACATGGTGCCTTCTTTTCAAGAAGAAACATTCAAGAAGAAAGAAGTAGAATTTGCTAGTCTCTTAATGCCTGAGTTTGAAAGTATTGAAATGTAACTTTAACTGTATTTAATTGGTGAAAAGCAGTCACAGGGCCAGCCTAGATTCAGGACAAAGAAACATAAGCTGTCTTGTGACGTAAGGAGTAGCATATATATAGTGGGAGGGGCTGTGTTTGGAGAGTAACAGTCATAACAAGCTTGTCATTTGACTCCACATCTTACCACTCTGGGGGTATTTCTATGCTCTTGATCCATACTTGTGTTTCTTTCTGTAAAGCACTGTCATATTCTAAGAGCAATGGGTGAGAAAGCGATGACTTGCCCTCGTGCAATTACATATATATGCACGTGTCTATTATATATACCTATATGAATTGAAAGAGTCATTAGAAGGCTGGAAAGAATGACTTGCTTCATACTAGCGTTTGGTTTGAACCACCGATTATTCCCTATATTGCTATGATAAGGACATATATAGAAAACATGCAAGAGCCATTTCTTTAATCAAGTTCTTTTTGAAAATTTTAAGTTCTGGGATACATGAGCAGAATGTGGAGGTTCATTACATAGATATATATGTGCCATGGTGGTTTGCTGCACCTATCAACCCATCATCTAATGTAGGTTTTAAGCCCTACATGCATTAGGTATTTGTCCAAATGCTCTCTCTCTCTCTTTGTCCCTCACTCCCCAACAGGCCTGATGTGTGATGTCCCCTCCCTGTATCCATGTGTTCTCATTGTTCAACTCCCACTTATGAGTGAGAAAGTGCAGTGTTTGATTTTCTGTTCCTGAGTTAGTTTGCTGAGAATGATGGTTTCCAGCTTCATCTATGTCCCTACAAAGCACATGAACTCATTCTTATTTATGCCCGCGTGGTATTCCATGGTATATGTATGCCACATTTTCTTTATCCATCTGTCTTTGATGGGCATTTGGGTTGGTTCGAAGTCTTTGCTATTGTAAATACTGCTGCAATAAATATACGTGTGCGTGTGTCTTTATAGTAAAATGATTTATAATCCTTTGGGTATATACCCAGAAATGGGATTGCTGGGCCAAATGGTATTTCTGGTTCTACATCCTTGAGGAATCACCACATTGTCTCTCACAATCATTGAACTAATTTACACTCCCACCAGTGGTGTAAAAGCATTCCTATTTCTGTATCTAATCAAACTTTTAAGAAACCTAATTCCTACTCCATCTTCTGATATTAAGTAACTAAAGCATAAGTAAACAGCTGGCTCTCTTTTTAAAAATACTTCATTAGCCTAGGACAAAATTAAGTGTAAGAATATGAGATTGCTTTTTATATAGTAAATGCTCGGAAGTATCAGATGATGAGGAGGATGATTAAAATTGCTACCACAGAGTATGATGTAGTAGGTGCTTAATTAATGACAGCTAATATTGTTGAAGAAAAGCTCTTTTAGAGGAAGGAATGGTGAAGGAAGAGGGTACAACCATTTGAATGAGGAGAGAGGAATGTGAGGGCTAAGAAGCTTGGGGTCAGGGGAAGGGCGACACTCACAGTGTCCCAAGAGGCATTTGACAGAGCTGTCTTTAATACCAAATTATCAGAGACAGTTTCAGGATTTTCCCTGGCACAGAAATGCATTCCCCCTGAGCCCTGGAATAAATACTTACAGGGTTAAAGTTCAGTTCATTAATCTCCTCACTTGCCCATTTGTTTGGACATACAGATGCTCTGTTGTTAAGACAGTTTGAGCAGACAGGAAAAAGTGTGGACTCTCATCCACTTCAATACTGTCCCACGTTGGATGGAGGTGTGTGCAATAGAAAATATATGTTTTAAATTTAATTCTCTATTTTTAAAAACTGTAACGAAAATTGGAAACTCGTGACTTGCGTCGGTTTCTTTCCAGGGTTTGTTTATGAAACTTGCCTTCTAGCTCACATTTGAACAAACTTTCTTTGCTAAGAAAGTGTTTATTTTGCTCAATGAGTCAAAATCTGTCAAGCAAGAGCAATGTAAGTTCCTACCTGCCCCTTTATACCAGTGCTATCTGACTGCTTTACACAAATTCAACACATCTCCAAGCTTCTGAGGGCCTCTGGGAAGCCTCATTCTTAGAGACATTGAAAGAAAAGTAGAGAGAGACATACTCTCTAATGAGGTGGAATGAGGGAAATTTTGACTAATGTTATCTCCACTAGACTCAGTATCAATTTTTTTAATGGCCAATAAACATTTTTTTTTATTTTGATTCCAATGACATATGACTTATACTGAAAATGGTCAGCTGTCTCAGAGACTTTGGAATGGAAAGAAAGCCTCGGGAAAGAGGTGATGTCACTTCTATAAACAATAGGAGTACAAAGAGGACAAATCCTGTATGACTTCCACCCACTTGTTTGAGGGTGTGGCAGGCAGACTTCACAGTGGTTCCCCCATTATCCTTTACCTCTTGATGTTCACATCTTTGTGCATTTCTCTCCTCTTGGGTGTGGGTAGGACCAATGGCTTGCTTCTAAGCAATGAAATATAGCAAAGGTAATGGGATGTCACTCCCATGATTATGGTATGTTATAAAATGCTCTATGTTGTTAGCAGATTTATCCTACAGGCTCTCCTTGCTCGATTCATGAAGGAAGCAGGCATGTTGCAGAAGCCCACATGGTATAAAAGCACGAGTGCCCTCTGAGTGTAGGGGGTCTCTAAGAACCACAGGTGACCTCCAGAAAAATACATGCAGCAGACCCTAGGAGCTAAGAGCAGCCTCCAGTCAAGTAAAAAGCAAGGGCCTCTGTTCCCCAACCACAAGGAAATGAAATGATACAGAGAACCTGGGAGAGCTGGGAAGTGGTTTCTTTCCCAGCTCAGAAATAGTTCCTTTCCCAGTCTGGCTTTCAGGAGATTACGTCCTGGCTGACACCTTGATTACACTCTTGTGAGACACTAATCAGAGAAACCAACTAAGCTGTGTGTGGACCCCTACTCATAGGAACTGTGGGATAATCAGTGTGTGTTGTCTAAGCCACCAAGTTTGTACTAAAATGTTACACCGCAATAGAAGAATAGTACAGGTGTCCTTTGTGGGGTAATAGCGTTCTCAAGCATCCTACTTTCACCTTCCGTGAAGGTATCTGACTACTTAGAGGAAAAACTCAGGATTTCTTCTGGTATTCCTTAACAATCTCAACATTTCCCCATGTTTCTTAAAATGAGGGGACTTAAAAATGAGTCCCCATATTTCCTACCTCAATATGACTGTGACTGTCAACCAAAATATATTATTAATGCCTCATATTTACATATATATTCATTTATAATTGTATTTTATTGTTTCATTTGTTGCTTCATCTCTGTTTATCAGACACCCAAACACAGTCATTATTAGTAAAATTAGTTGAGGTTTTAGTACCATATTAAAATATCTACAACCCTACTTTGACCAGAATGTAGATGACAGGGTGATGGGTGCAGCAAATCATCGTGGCACGTGTATACCTATGTAACAAACCTGCATGTTCTGCACATGTACCCCAGAACTTAAAGTATAATAATGAAAATAAATAAATAACAAAAATTAAATGACAATTTAGAAATTTAGAGAAAAAAATATATTCTAGGAGTTCTTTGTTCTAACTTTCTCATTTTACAAATAAGAAAGATGGCACCCTCCAAAACTAATAATATGTTAAGCCTAGACAAAGAAGTATTGTCAAAATGGGACAAGAAAACAAACTGTATTACTCCCTCCTTCATCAAAAATGAAATTCACATAGATAGGGCAACTGCAGTGTTCAATGCACTGTGATAAATACTTCTGCGTTACCAATTAGTCCTTAATAGTTCTGTAAAGTATGCATTGTTTTCCCGACAGCAGGGTAGGTAATAATCTAGATATTAATTTTTCTTTATATTTCAACAAAAAGGTGCCTAAAATTGACTAATTGAAGATTCCCTTAGGAAATGGCGACCAGGAGGATACAATAGAAAGTCAGAACACACTAGAAGCACGGAGGAAATTACAGTTAAAAGAATGAGTACAGGGCTAGTAGTCCCATTTTCAAGGCAAAACTGTATAAAACGGTCCCCTTTTAGAGATGTAAAAGCAACCTGCAATCAATCCCTTCCAGAGAATCTTTGGTTTAAAAATACTGAGTTCAGAGAAAATGGTCTCAAAATTTAGGACACTTTTTACATTTTAAGGGCTTAAAAGATACATTGCCCATTTCCCAAAGGAAGACTGGCTGAAGGAATATAGGACACTGACTCTATATCTATGATTCCAGGCACAACTGATTCAATCATGGACCAACTTATAGTTTGCATCAGTTAGCTACTGCTGCATAACAAACCACCCTCAAAACTTAGTGGTTTAGAAGAAACACCATTTGTATCACTCATGATTCTATGGGTCAGTTGAGTGGGTCTTCTGGTCTGGTGCAGCTCAGTTACTCTCTGCTGGCCTTGCTCAAACATCCCATCCCTGGTCAGCTGGCTGGTCACCTGCATGATCTGGGAAGATGTGGTAGGCATAAATTGTCATGCCTTAATCCTTAGAACCTATAAATCTGTTACTTTGCATGGCAAAAGACTTTGTAGATGTGATGAAGAGTGTAGACCTTGAAATGGAAGATCATCCTGGATTATCTGGGCGGACCCAGTCTAATCATATGAGTCCTTAAAAGCAGAGGACCTCTTCCAACTGGATGTAAAAAATGGGAAGGAATAAGGAGGAGAGATTCAAAGCATTAGAAGATATGACCCGCCATTATCAACTTTGAAGAGGGAACAAGGAAGCTTCAAGCAAAGGAGTGTGGGTAGATTTTCAAACTGGAACAATCATTAGTTGACCACCAGCAAGAAACTAAACACCTCAATCATACAATCACAAGAAACTGATTTCTCCCAAAAACCCAAATGAGCAAGGAATGCCCATTCTTATCTGGATTGGGGGTGGGAAAAATTATATTTATCAAACCAGGAGTATTGGGATGAGTTCTTTCAAAGGCCTTTTGAGTCCCTACGCATATCTTTCTGGCTAAGATGTAGGGATAAGATTTAATTAATTTGGGTTTACAGCATGTGCTTCATGGTAGGCAGATAGCATTCTCTTGCAAAGGTTCATGTCCTAATCCCCAGAAGCTGTATGTTAGGTTACATAGAAAAAGAGAATTAAAATTGCTCGTGGAATTTAGATTCCTTTTTTTTTTTTCTTTTTTTGAGACAGAGTCTCACTCTGTCGCCAGGCACCAGGCTGGAGTGCAGTGGCACAATCTCAGCTCACTGCAACCTCCGCCTCCCAGGTTCAAGCAATTCTCCTGCCTCAGCCTCCCGAGTAGCTGGGACTACAGACACACGCCACCACGCCTAGATAATTTTTATATTTTAGTAGAGACGGGGTTTCACTATGTTGGCCAGGATGGTCTCGATCTCTTGATCTCGTGATCCGCCCACCTCAGCCTCCCAAAGTGCTGGCATTACTGGCGTGAGGGAATTTAGATTTCTAATCAACTGATCTTAAAATAAAAATATTATCCCAGATTATCTAAGGGGGCTGAATGTAATTACAAGGGATTTTAAACATGGAAGAAGTCGGCAGAAAAGTCATCGTCAGAGTTCTGCTGCATGAGAATGAGATGAGCAGACACTGCTTGCTTTGAAGATAAAGGAACAGACCATGAACCAAGGGAAGTAGGTGGCCTCAAGAAGCTGTAAAGGGACAAGGAAGTGGATTCTCCCTTAGAACCTCCAGAAGGAATGCAGCCCTGCCAACACCTTGATTGAGGCCCAGTGAGACCCATGTTGGACTAATGACCTGCAGATCTGTAAAATAATACATTTGTGCTATTTAAGCTGCTAAGCCTGTGGTCTTTTTCTTTTAATGGTAGCAACACAAAACTAATACAAGAGGGTCTCATTCACATATCTGGTGGCTAGAAGATTGGTTGATCCGAGAACCTCAACTCTGAGGGCCCTTCACCTCCAAAAAGCAAGTCTGAGCTTCTCATAATAGGCTTAAGGATCCAAAAGCCAGAAAGAGAGGATACATTTTCATTTCCAAACACTTTTACATCTCTTCTTTTGCCATGTTTATTACTGTTTCACTGCCCAAAGTAAGTCATAAGGCTAGCCTAGATTCAGAAGAGGAAAAATAGACTCCACCTCTTGATGAGAGAAGCTGCAATCTAACATGCAAGGGCAAGGGAGTGGGAGGAGAAATATTTGTGGTCATCTTGTAATCTACTGTGTGATCTGAGGAGCAGTCCAGTGTGTGAACCAAAAACGCCTGCTAGGGAAGGCCATCATTTCAGTTTCTGCGGCTATGGTGGAATGGAAGACTGAGTCTGACTGTACATCTAAGACTTAACAACAGCATTCACTCTGCTCCCAGTGCTTCTCCAACTATGGCCAAAACAAGAAACCGTGCCCTTTCCCTACCTCTTTCTCCCTCAGCCCCTAAATGCAGGAAGCATCTTGCTGACATTTCCCAGAGACCTGTCAGTCCAAGGAAATCCTGACCACATAGTCAGGGAACTATTACAAACTTGCTGTGAATACCACTGAGGGAGAGAGCTGAAGATTCCATCTTCTGGTGATGAACATGCAAAGGCATAAGGGTCAACCATGAAATGTGGAGACACCCGTATATTCCAGTTTTACAGATAAAGAAATTGAAGTTTTGAAGAAACAAAACAACTTGCTCAAAGTCACATCGTGACAGAACTGAGCTAGATTCCCAAAATATGTACTCTTGGGAGGCAGCAAAATACAGGAAGGCAGACAGAGACCTTGGAGATACACACACTGCAACCAGACACTGTTGATTGTCAATAAATACCCTTCCTCCACCTCCCTGCGTGGCAGCATTTCAATTTCATTTTGATTTCTACGCCTTTCCCTATGATTTCAGGAAGGGTGGTCCCTACGCCAAATTTGAGGAATAAATCTCAGTTCTGTTAAGCCTGTGATAGTGGCCCTATTCCCTTTGTTTACAATTACAGTTGATCCATGAATAACATGGGTGTGAACTGCATGGGTCCAACTATACATATATTTTCTTCTGCCTCTGCCGATGCTGAGATAGCAAGATCAACCCCTCCTTGTCATCCTTCTCCTGAGCCTATTCAGTGTGAAAACAAGGATGAAGACCTTTATGATGACCTTAGTGAATAGTCAATATATTTAGTGAATAGTCAATATATTTTTCCACTTAGTGAACAGTCAATATATTTTTTATGCCTTGTAATTTTCTTAGTAACACTTTTTCATTTTGTTTTCTTTTTCTTTTTTTTTTTTT
>NW_016107387.1:457208-476441 GCF_001604975.1 Cebus imitator | reverse complement strand
AGAGTCTTGCTCTGTTGCCAGGCTGAAGTGCAGTGGCACTATCTCGGCTTACTGCAACCTTCGCCTCCTGGGTTCAAACAATTCTCCTGCCTCAGCCTCCTGAGTAGCTGGGACTACATATGTGGGCTACCACGCCCAGCTAAATTTTTTTTTGTGTGTGTATTTTTAGTAGAGACAGGATTTCACCTTGTTAGCCAGGATGGTCTCAATCTCCTGACCTCATGATCCACCCACCTCAACCTCCCAAAGTACTGAGATTACAGGCAAGAGCCAACACGCCTGACCCTCTTTAGCTTTTATTGTAAAAATATGGTATGTAATACATATACCATATAAAATATGCGTTAATCGACTACTATGTTATTCGTAAGGTTTCCAGTCAACAGTAGAATATTAGTGGTTAGGTTATATACATATATATTATATATTAGTGGTTAAGTTTTATACCAATATATGTAAGTTTTGACTGTGCAGGGATTGGCACCACCAAACCACAGCATTGTTCAAGGGCCAAATGTAGCATAACCATGAGCATGGGCAGTACTGGCTCTGTGGGTATGCAGCCAGTCCACACAGGGTCCTCTGCTCAGAAGGACCTAATGCTTCATCCAGTGCTTGTTGTCATCCTAAAATTTCTAGTAATTGTTGAACAAGAGATCCTGACTTTAATTTTGTACTGTGTCCTGCAAATTATGTAACTGGCCCTAGGCATATGGTGCAATTCTGGCAAATATGACATGGGAAAGCTTGTTGAAGAAATTTTAATAAATATTTTCTTTGCTGTTATTGACAGGAAACACACACACAGACACATACACACCAGAAGACATGGCCTTCTTCTTCTGCATGCAATGCCTAGAACTCCTGCAGCCATCTTGCACCCTTGAGTGAAACAAAGCTTACAAGCTTGACAGAGCAGAAAGATGGAAAGAACCGGAATCTTGATGATGCCACTGAGCTGCTGAATGAATGAGCCTTTGGGCTTTTTGGCGTGTGAGATAATAAATCTTCTGCTTTGTTTTTATCATTTGAGATGGAGTTTTTCTTAAAGATTTTGCAGAATAGTTTTAACTGGCAAGTATTAACTAGATGACTTTGGGAAAGTTATGTGACTTTGGTTTCTTATCTATAAAATTACAGCAATGGTACCTCACACACATGTTGTGAGAAATAAATAATATTTGGCCCATGATCGGTGAATCAGTCCATTTTTGCATTGCTATAAAGAAATACCTGAGACTGGGTGATTTATTTAAAAAAGAAACAAGAGGTTTAATTGGCTCACGGCTCCACAGGCTGTACGGGAAGCATGATGCTGGCATCTGCTGAGCTTCTGGGGAGGCCATGCCTTAAAAGCATGACAGAAGGCAAAAAGGACGCAGGGTCCCCTTACCTGGCTGGAGCAAGAGCAAGGGAGAGAGAGCAGGGAGGTGCTACGCACATTTAAACAACCAGATCTCACAAGAACTCACTCACTATCATGAGAACAGCCCCAAGGGGGATGGTGTTTAGTCATTCATAAGAAACCACTCCCATCAGTCAATCACCTCCCAGCAGGCCTTGCCGTCAACACTGGGGATGACAATTCAACATGAGATTTGGGCAAGGACACAGATCCAAACCATATCAGTAGGGAACAGTCCGATGATGGTAGTAATGGCGATTGCATTGTGTTGTTATTGTCGTTCCTATCCCAGTGCTATTATTTATCACAACCTACAACCTCCCCCCATTCCTATTCTGTTTGGTTATATTTCAGCTCACCACCCATAGGCCACTTACATATATATTCAGTCACAAGGAAAACACTTCAGTTAAGAAAATTCTGTATACTGCCTGTGAGTCAAGTGAATGCCAATGATGAAAGCTGCTTAGTTCATGTCTGTATGTACGCTCCACTAAACCAGCTCACTTATCCCATGCCTGGACCAAGAACTATCAAAAGCAAATTAAAGCTCAGATCTTCACATAACAATATAGCTCTCAAGATCATAATACTGAGCAAAAAAGAGTAAAATGTATTGTATGCCACATGCTGCCCTTAAATGAATATAAAATAATAATAATAACTTCTGCCTCTGGGAGGATGAAGTACATGTATTTTTCCCTATTTTTTCCACTAAGTACAACTTATAAAAAAACACAAAACCCTGGGTGTTATATCTACAGCTAACATATAAAGAGACTTTGAAAGGTGAAGAGAAGGTCAGCAGCCTAGTGGCTGTTGGAACTGGAAGAATGGTTTGGTGGGTTCCACAGGTTTTCTTTTAACTGCATATATCCCAGACTTAAAGCAAAAGTAGTCTGCAATCAGGAAACACCAACAATCTCGGATAAAAAGACCCTGGTAAAATTCCGCTCAGTCTAGCCACAGACGGAGGGATGGGGCAACCTACAGCAACAGAAAACTTGTAGGAGTAGCTGCTCTACTCCAGCCAAATACCACAAAAGGAAATCGTGGCCCACCTCCCATGCCATCGCCATCAGAGGCCCAGTGAAGCTTAGACTTCCACCCACCCCATGAGGCTATAACAAAGTGCCTGAACGCCCCCACTCTATCCCTCATGGGGTAGATGGTGCCAGAGAAGGCCAGGTAAGAAACTGGGGCTTTCATCCCCATGAACCCGTAAGGAGCTCCCTGGTCCCTCACAACGTCTGTGGAGACCACCTTGGGGTAGGTGCTGAAACTCCTACCTCACCCCACAGTAAGGAGGAGCCTATCTGATCCCATAGTTATCCACAGAGACCAAGTGGGAAACCCAGACTTTTATATCCCTGTGGCACAAACAAGTTGACAACCCTCTTCTTCTGCCAAAGCAGTGTCAGAATAACCCAGTTAAAACAGAAAAATTTAATAAGACCCGGTATCACATAACATCATACAAAAATGCCCAAGTTTCAATCAAAAAACATTCATCATATCAAGAACCAGAAATACCTGAAACTGAGTGAAAAAAGGCAACACTAAGATAGAGATATGAAAGCGATCTGACAAAAATTTAAAAGCGACAATAAAAATGCTTCAAGGAGCAATTATGAACACACTTACGAATGAACAGACAAAAGGCCTCAGCAAAGACATAGAACCAAATGGAGATTCTAAAACTGAAAAATATGATAGATACAAGAAAAATACAGAACAATACAGAAATTAAAACCTCGGTCCATGGGCTCAGCAGCAGAATAAAGGGAAAAGAGGAAAGAATCAGTGAACTGCAAAATAGAACCGTAGAAATTATCCATTCTGAACACAAGAGAGGATAGAATGAAGGAAAAAAATGAACAAAGCCTCAGGGACCTGTGAAACCAAACAAAACGTCCCAAATTTGTGTCATTGGGCATTTCAGAAGCAGAATAAAAAAAAATAAAAATAAAAAAAGTCCTGTGCTACACTCAGTGTCTACATGCAAATCCAGCTGTAAGACAAGTCTCTAATACCTGTTTCCTCAAAGTGAGATTCGAGGCCCAGCACATCAGCTTTGCCTGAGAGCTTTTCAAAGGAACATCATAGTCCGAATACAACTGAATTTGTATCTGCAAGATCCTCAGCTTTAAGGCGGGGCGTGGTGGTTCACATCTGTAATCCCAGCACTTTGGGAGGTCGAGATGGGAGGATCACTTAAGCCCAGGAATTCATGACCAGGCTGGGTAACATAGTGAGACTCTGTCTCTTAAGTAGATAAATATTCCCAGATTTGCATGAAAGGCTGAGAAGTATTTCTCTAGCTGCCTTTTCCTTTGCCCCAACCCAATGGACACCCCTGCATTCCTCTTACATACAATTCTGGAAATCCCTATCAACTGCAGGCTAGAAGCAGGCCAGAAAAGAATCAATGTAATAAACTAGGAAAAGTACTGGACTGAGAGGTCTGAATTTTAAACCTCCATCTGAACCTTTATATCTGCAAGTCACCTAACCTGACAGTCAGTGTTGGCAGGATTGCTGGTTTTTATGTTTGTTTTCCTTAAGAATTTTGGGGTGAAGACAATCTAGAAAACTAGAGGGCTCTTCCTATTTGAATATTCTAGGATTCTATTACATGCCAATCAGATTACCCAAAACTACATAGGCAAAGGCTGGGCACAGGGGAGATCTTTACAATGACTGGTGTATGATTATGACAGGAATATTTTTGAATCTAACTGTAATTCTATTTAGGAATTTGGATGACTTGAACTTTGTGCCTGTAGCTTATAGTATCACTGGAGACCTGTCACAGAATTGTAACCTTGTAACTCACTTACCTGTTGATGCTCAAATATATACATATATAATTTTAATAGTGCCCATTACACATAGACTTCCATTATAACACTATTTCCACTTGGTCATAATTTTATAAAAATTCCCCTACTGGCTAAAATTTTCCAGGCTTAACCACACTCTTGAGGTGAACTTTTTCAATTAAACTCCACTTAAGCTCTTTGAGTGAAGGAAAAATAGATATATGCCAGACTCTTAAAAATAATTGTCAGGCAGTTTCTCTCTTTTTATAAAAAAATGTTTATTTAACACACTATCATTTATACCTCACAAAAGGCCTGAACTGTTTTGCATCTTAAATTTCCCAACAATGGAGGCAGAAGTGTTCTTTTGCTTAGAAGTCCCCAATAACTTTCTCAATTACCTCCTCTGCCATGGAGAATTACAGAGAGTCTGTAAAGCAGGTAGTTACAGGCTTGTGGGGCCACTTAGCATCTAAGAGGCAGAATTTAGCTAATACACATTAACTCTCTTCCTCACAATCATGTCAAAGTTTTCCATTTAGGGACTAATGAGAAAAAAAGTCATTTGGATTATTGATCCAGTGTGAGTCATATAGAATGGGGAAAAATAGGTAATTACCACTGTTTTGAGTCACTTCCTTTATTGTTTCTAAACTTGATTCTGGAAACTACAGCCTCTGTTGATTGTGTTATTTTTACAGGGAAAAACAAGCTTTGACTTATCTCTCAGAACAATTGGAAGTCAGCGCCTTCTGGCTTTTGGTCCTGTCTCTGATGTCTGTTTGTTTGGTTGGGTTTTATGTTTTTGTTTTTGTTTTCCTAGCAAATGCTTTGTATTCACTCTGCACATCTTCATTTGGTTGATTGGGAGCAGGAAGTTTGCCAGAATACACACAGCCGTCCTCTGTGGTATGGCCAGCCAAGGGCAAGGCAAGAGTGAATTCTTTGCTAGATTCTTCATGCCTGGGCCTTGGTGCCAATTGACCAGTGATGGAGACTTTCTTCTCAATTGTAAAGAGATGCCTCCAGCACAGTTGCACTGAAAGGATGAAAATCCTCGTGGATTTCAATTGCCCCTTCTCCTAGCTAAAGCTTTCGCATGTTGCTTAAGGAAGAACCGTGTCTGAAGAGTTCGTCTGGCAGAAATAGTCTTCTGCAGGAAGCCAAGGTGCCTTGGATCGCTGACTTCTTTTCTGCCAGATCTCAACTCTGCCCCCTTATTTTCAGGGAAGCCTTCTCTGCCTTCTTTGAAGAGATCACTTTGTGCTCTGCACAACCATCACACTGATATTTTAGTCCTGGACTATGCTGTGCTATCTCCTGCCACAGGACCTTGGCACATGCCATTCATTCCCTTTGTCTGAGACACTCTAGCTACCATTCTTTCTCTAGTGAGCACTATTCATTATTCATATTAGTTTATATTTCCTCAGGGAAGAAATCCAGCCTTTTTGGTAAGTATGAATGATCATGTGTTAAGTAAACATTTAAAAAAGAAATAACCCACCTGACAGTGATTTTCCCAATTAAGTCAACTTCTCCTACTGTTTCTTCACATACCAACATATGCTCCTGTTTCATGGTACCTGTCACTGCCATAATCTTACATTTATTCGAGATATTTTTGCTTCATTAAGTGTATCTATTCTAGCTGCATGAAGATTCAGACCATATATGATCCTGATGCTTGACATAAGGCTTAGCACATAGCAGGTTCTCAGCAATTATTTGCTAGATAGAATGGCAAATGTTTGGCTGGGCGCGGTGGCTGCCGCCTATAATCCCAGAACTTTGGGAGACTGATGTGGGTGGATCACTTGCAGTCAAGAGTTCGAGACCAGCCTGACCAACATGGTGAAACCCTGTGTCTACTAAAAATACAAAAATTAGCTGGGCATGGTGACGTGTGCCTGTAGTCCCAGCTACTCAGGAGGCTGAGGCAGGAGAATCACTTCAACCCAGGAGGTGGAGGCTGCAGAGAGCCAAGATCACGCCACTGCACTCCAGCCCAGACGACAGAGTGAGAATCCATCCCAGCCCCCCAAAAAGAATGACAAATATTTGTTAGATAGTATGAGTGAATGAATACATCATTTATTAGACATTTCCAGGGAGAAGGAGATCACAAGGCATAACCCAGGTCTGCCAAAAGCCTCGGCATCAGAAGAATGTGCCTGTTCTCTTTTACGATATTCTTCTCATCCTGGTGTATAAGACCTGTGAAATGAGTGAAGGGACGGAAAGGAAAGAGCTCCAAAGAGGATCTGGGGAAGCCTCCACTGAGTTCTACGGGAAACACCTTCCAAGCCAAAATACTGCAAACATAGAAATGAACCTGGAAGATCATTTCTGGGATTTTAAAGACAAAGAAAATGAGGCTCATGATTCCACTGCAGTTACTGGCAGACCCTACCCCTTCTGACTCCTCGTCCCTTTCTGATCTGATGCTCCCACAAGGAGACAGCCCTTAACAGAGATGCAAAAATTGAAGAGAGTGCAAAAATTACCAGAAGCTGAAGCCCTGAGCTGAGAACGACAGGAGAACAGAGTAATTAATTACCTTTAAAACCATAGGGTCTAGCTTCACGGGAAAGGCCCCAAAGGGATAATCGCCCTCTTTTTTCTTTAACCTCTAGTGAGCTCTTTTATTCCTTAATCTGTGAAGGCAAAGGAGGTCAGATAGAAAAACTCACCCAAGTATCACTCATTTTGTTAATATAA
Source organism: Cebus imitator (assembly GCF_001604975.1). Taxonomy (NCBI): domain Eukaryota; kingdom Metazoa; phylum Chordata; class Mammalia; order Primates; family Cebidae; genus Cebus; species Cebus imitator. Next base: position 469,493 of record NW_016107387.1, on the reverse strand, counting down.
ATCCCACCTGCACTGCCTTCAAGTTGCTTGTTAACTTTCTGTATCTCAGTTTTCTCATCCATAAAATGGGAACAACCGACCCCATCTTTTAGAGTTATTGTGAGAAGGAAATGGAATATAATTTATGAAGTACGTATACATGGCACATAGGAAATGCTTGGTACGACCTAGTATAATTCAACATTAAACGCATAAGTGAGTGCTTACTATATGCCTATGTGGAACTAAGCTAGGTAACAGGGGTGGGACTTGCATTACGACGGGGGAAGAAAGACATTTAGGAAACAAATGAATTGCAGACAAGTCTCAGATATATGAATAAAATATGGCAGAGGAACTGGAATAGCCTGGGGTTTGGCTACTTGTAAATAGGTTAAGCTTGGAGGATGTGACGTTTAAACTGATTCAACCATGTAAAGAGCTTGGCAAAGCGTGTTTGGACCCATGAAATACTGGAAAAAATAAAGCATAAGGCATTGAGATGGGGATGTTCTTATTCCCAGTGCAATGGGAAGCCTAGGGCAGTTTTTCAGCAGCAGTGAGAGAGAATCTGAGTTATGTTTTAAAAAGATCTCTCTGTCTGTTGTGTGGAGAATGGGTTTTAATGGGACGGAGAGGCCAGTTCGAAACCTAGTGTGAAAATGAAGGTCGGAGGTAGATTGATGGTGGTATGGACTAGGGTGGGTGGGAGCGAGAGGAGTGAAGGCAATTAAGATGTATTTGAGAGGCCAGGCACGGTGGCTCACGCCTGTAATCCCAGCACTTTGGGAGGCCGAGGCGGGTGGATCACGAGGTCAAGAGATCGAGACCATCCTGGTCAACATGGTGAAACCCCGTCTCTACTAAAACTACAAAAAATTAGCTGGGCATGGTGGCACATGCCTGTAATCCCAGCTACTCAGGAGGCTGAGGCAGGAGAATTGCCTGAACCCAGGAGGCGGAGGTTGCAGTGAGCCGAGATCGCGCCATTGCACTCCAGCCTGGGTAACATGAGTGAAACTCCGTCTCAAAAAAAAAAAAGATGTATTTGAGAGACAGAAGCAAGGAGGATCTGCAGGAAAGGGGAGGTGTTAGGAAAAAGGAAGGAACTGAGGTTGAGTCCTAAGTTTTTGTCTTAAATAACTGAAAATAATGATGTCATTTATCAAGATGGAGAAAAATGGAAGAATGAGACCCTGGGGCTTTTGGTGTTTTCTTGCTTCCTTTTCTTTCTTTCTTTCCTTCTTTTTTTTCTTTTTTTTTTTTTTTAACAATGTGGGAGGTGGATCTGGGACTCTAGAAATCTGTGTTGTCCAATAAAATATAACTCCTCCCAGAAGCGTTTCAATAACATGGAAGGTATGAATTTATCCAGAATGGTGGCATGAAGAAAGAAAATGATTCCTCTAAACAGCTCGTTAGAAGAAAGAAAATGAATTAGTTCACTTCTAGCAACACTGCTCATTCTTTAGAAATTGGGGTTACTTCCTTCTGGTGACAGAGTCCTCAGACATGCTATGAGATCATTTTTCTTACGTTTTTCTTAATGCAGATAAGTAAACAGTGACGTAAACAAATAAGTACCATGTGTCTTTGTTTTCCAGGAACCTCATTTAACTGCATTTCCTTTCTTTGTCCTCTGTTTTTTCTTTGAGACAGAAAAATTATCAAAAACGGCACAGAGAATATAGTACATGCCTTTGTTCCAGGAATTTAGTAATGTCAGTCACATCCTGCTTAGGAAAAATTCAAGAGTTTACCTTTAAAAAGTAGTTAAGACTTTGAGGGATCTTATTTTATTATTGCCGATGGCAAAGCCGGGAAACAACTCAGTGTCACTTTCATATAAGCTTTTTATTTTTAACACAAATACAATGAAAAGAACATTATACCTTAGAAAAGCTATCAGTCCCAACTCAACCATTAAAAGTCACCTGCTCTCTGTGGGCTTTGGTTGGTTTGCCTGGAAATGAAGAGAACTTGGACTCCATGTTCTTTCCAGGTTTAATGGTCCATCAAATATTGGCTAGGGTGAGACAAACTTGCTCACACTAATCAAGGTGACGAACGTGTGTGCATTTGCATTTCCTGGTCTTTGATTTCCCAGATGCTCTGCCTTGCTCCCTGCAATGCAGTCCATCGCCTTGATAGCCTGTCGGCTTGAGAGCTCTTTCCATAAACTCCCCTAAATTGGCAATGAAGTTCGCAGAAAATAAATAGCCTTTATGTTTCAAAATCAACCCTCAGCATAAACGTCATCTGGGGGCCACATGTCTTGGAGAGGAGTCATTTTTAACCAAGAGTGCTTCAAGTCATAAGTCATTCTGCTTTGATTCATTTTGGGAAGCTGCCTTGCCTGCCTGACAAACAGGGAAACCACCATCACAGGGATTGTACTATGTGTAATGCAATGGTAATCAGGCTTGTCAACTTATTTTATAACAGATGTGTGGCTTTGATTTGAAACTAGCAGGAAAGCCATGTCTACAAAGTGATGGGCAGTAAGACAGGAATGAAGCAGGATGGTGAAGCATAAAGATAGTAGATGAGAAGCACAGATCTTTGTTCTATTCCCACACTTGCCCCGAACTGGTTGCATAACCATGGGCAATCCATTCTGTCAGACTTGATCTCCTCATCTGCAAAACGCAGGAGATGAACCATTCCTTCTCATGTCTCTTCCAGCTGGGAGATTCCACAAGCTGTTGTGGGGCCCTGTTGGCGTCTGTGTACTCAGGACAACAGAGCAGTGCTATTTGACCCAACTGGACTGGATACAACATATTCTTCCTCCCACAGAGAAATCTCAGGCAAGAAGGAGTGAAGGAACAGGGGCTGAGGCTTGGGGAGGCTCTAATGAAGGATTTCACCTTTCCCTGAAGGTTTCCACTAGGGTCTTTGAGTTGGAGCCAGAACAGGTGGCGACTAGAGGGGAACGGTGATTAGTAAGAGCATGATGAGGTGGAAACTGCAGGGTGAGGTATTTACTTCGTCCTTCGCTATAGGAGGAGAATGAACAGATGGAGCCTTAGACCTTCACAAACATTTTATTAATTTAACCTTGAATGTGCAAAGAGACAGAAGCTTAAACCCCCAAGGCCAAAAATATCAATTATTGATTCTCTTTTCTCTCTCTCTAAAAAAAAGAGGTCAATCACATAATATTTCCCTGGATTTAAACTATTCATAGTCTCTTCAAACACACAACTTGAGCCAGAAAATAGGATTTAGAGAGGGGGCTTTCCCTTTCGGGCTTTTTAAAATGGAAATTAATGACCGGTATTTTGCTCAATGAAACATTTCTCCTATGAAGTTAATAATTATTTCAGCAGTATGGTTTCAATTATTCTTAACATTGCTAGCAACTACCAGTGCCCTGAAAAGCTTTCAGGTAGAAGGAGACAATAGCTCTATTGGGAGTTATATGCCCAAAACCAAGGCATGGACTTGGTGTTCCTTTTTGGACACTACAGTTTTTTCCATTCATTTATTCTACAAATATTGGTTGAGTACGAATTCTGTGTTATGCACTCTGTTATACACTGAGGAGAAGGTGATAATCAGGACAGATACGTCTCAGCTCTCTCCTACCTTTTACATAAATTTGATTCCCTGCCTGTTTTTTGTTTGTTTGTTTTTGTTGTTGTTGTTTTTGTGAGGCAGAGTCTCACTGTCGCCTAGGCTGGAGTGCAGTGGTATAACCTGCAACCTTACTGCAAACTCCGTCTCCTGGGTTCAAGACATTCTCCTGCCGCAGCCACCCAAGCAGCTGGGACTATAGGCATGCACCACCACACCCAGCTAATTTTTGGATTTTTAGTAAAGACAGGGTTTCACCATATTTATCAGGCTGGTCTTGAACTCCTGACCTCGTGATCTACCCACCTCAGCCTCCCAAAGTGCTGGGATTAAAGGTGGGAGCCACCATGCTTGGCCTTCCTTCCTGTTTTTTAAGTTTCTCCATAATGTGGTTCCGGTCTATCAACCCAAACTATTTTCCACTAATCGTCAGTGTATTTTTATCCACTCTACTGTTTGTCCCCACACATACACACACATATACACCACCAGCACATTCACATAGACAAACATAATATTCAGTTCCCCATCTCTTCATTTTCTCATGTTCCCCTATACTACTGATAACTGTACAACCTCCTTATCATTTCTCTAAATCCCACCCAGATTTGAAGTCTCAACAAAAATGCCCCATCTTGGGAAATTTCTTTGCTAACTTTGCTCTATACTTTTTGCCCACACATTTAATCCATCCTTTTTTCTAGCACCTTTCTTTGCTTCTTATTTGCTGTATGCCAATTTGATTGTCATGTACACATTCCATAGTCCTTAGAAAATAAATCATATTTTACATCTTTCATAACTCCACAATATTTGTTCAGTATTAGTCTCAAAATAAGTTTTCAAGTCCTTCCTTAGTTGGTTAAACATGTTGTCAGTAATCAAGATAAGCTACTATAATGATGCTAGAAACTCAACAAGATGGCAGATGTTTAGAGCAACATGCTTTAATCTAATTAACATGCTTTAATCTACTACATTTATCTGAAACTTAAGCAGATCTTTCCCTTAACTTTATAATTATTAAAATCACAAGACATTCCAGGATATCATACTTCAATGTGACACATATCTAAAATATCTAAACACAATTTACTACCCTTTTAATTTCAATTATTAAACTTAATTAAAATTAAAGTTTTTTAGAAATATGTTTCTTCTCTACTACTCTGTAAAGTTACCTTCATCGTGAATCATGCAACCATACATGTGTGTTTATTTCTGGACTTTCTTTTTACCCTACTGGTTGGTTGGTTTGTCCTTATGTTTATACTACCTAGTCTCAATTATAATAAATCTTGATCGCTAGTAGAACACAATTTCTACATTGTTTCCCTTTAAGGATGTCTTGCTTATTTTCAGTCTTGTGAATTTCCTAATGAATTTAGGCATCAGGCTGCCAATTTCCTCCAAGATACCTGCTGATCGTTTGATTGGGATTGCACTAAATATAGAAATTAATTTGAGTTATTTGACATCTTACTATATTGAGCCTTATTTTGGATGAATAAGATATATCCTGTCATTAAAAATATGACAGCCAAATGGGAAAAAGTAAAACATGATCCCCTACCTCACACCACACACAAAAATCAATTCCAGGTAAACTGAAGTCCTGAAGTTCTAAATGTGAAAACTAAAACAATGGAACATCTAAAAAATAACATTAAGAATATTTTCATGATCATGGGGGTGGAAAAGGACTTCTTAAACAGGACAAAAAAGCTAATTATAAAAGAAACAATAACTTGGATTGCACTGAAGTTACAAATACAGTATAGATACTAGAGGAGAGTGAAAATGCAGGCTGTTGAGTGGTAGACATTTGCAAAACATATATACATATGAAACAAAGGGAGTATACCCAAAATATACAAACAGCTCTTGCACATAAATGAAAAGGACAGAAAACTTAAAGCAAAATTGAGCAATAAACTTGAAGAGGAACTTAGCAAAGGAAATTCAAGTGGCCAATAAACACAAATAAAGATGCTCAATGCTGTATTTTTCATCAGGGAGATGAAAATTAAAACTACAATGAGATACCACCATCCACCCACTATAAAAACTATTATTATCAAGTTCTGGCAATAATGTGAAGCAACAAAAACTTTCCTACACCAGGAAATGGAAGCTGGAGTGACCACTTTAGAAGAGCCTTAAGTATTAAATAATAAAATTGAACATATGTATAATCCATGACTCACTAATTCTACCCCTTCTTATATAGCTAGCAGATATGCACCAAAGGCTTGTGCAGCAAAACACAATAATGAGAATAGCAGCATCATTTGCAATGGTCAAAAAAAATCAAAGAAGCCCTAATCCGTTAAATTACATCAATGATAATCTAGATTTTAAAAATTGTAGTTTTTTTTTTTAAACTATTCAACATTGAAAAGAAGTGATCAATTTCTACATGGATGAATCTCTCAATGTTGAGCAAAAGAATCCAGTCAAAAAATGACTGGATAATTACACTTATAAAAAGTTCAAAACAGGCCAAATTAATCTATACCAGATACGAGGGAGTAGACAGTAACTGGAAGGAGTATGAAGGGTCTTCTGTAATGTTGGTAATGCCTAGGTGCTGATCACTCAGGTGTGCTTACTTTGTGATAATTCATCAAGCTGTACACTTGTAACTTGTGTACTTTTCTGTATGTATATTATATTTAAATTAAAATGCTTTTTAATTAGATAAAATTTATTATTACTTTTTCAAAAAGTGAGTGTAAAATATGGATTCAACATTAACTACTAAAGGAGTTAAAATTATATCACTCTGGCATATTGACTAAGTCAAAGGTATTTGAAAACATCAGCTGCAAGAAGATCACTCTGTGACAGCCACACAGTTTTTAAAAAGTAAAAAATTATATTCCCAGGTGAAAGATATTCTCTTTATTAAAAAAAGAGCAACATTCTTATCATCAAGGACAGAAAAGTTGAAGCCAAAGGAATTCTATATACACTAACCTTGTTAAACTAACCCTTATCTTCCTAGTCACTTCTCTGCCCAATTAAATATCCTCATTCGAGTCCTTTGCCTTATCATATCTTCACAACTTACTATTCTTTGTTCAATTCAGTATATAAATATCCAACTGAACTATTTCTTCAGGATTTCATTTCCTTATGAGCGCTTTCTCGCCACATAAAATTCATATTAAATAAACGTGTATGCTTCTGTCCCGTCAATTTAATTATCTGGCCAGCCAGGACTCTGTGATGATGGAGGTGGAGTTTTGCCATTCCTACAGAAAAATCGTTTCTCAAAAATCTGAAGCAATATGTAAATATGCATAACTCTTAAGGACAGATTGGCACCTTTTCTGCTTAATACCATCAGTTTTCAATTTTGGCTTGGTTCACCTGTTCTTTCCTTGTCATTCAATGGCTGTTCTGGATCTACTGATACCCGGGTGGTGGGATTAGGACACCACTTGCCTGTTCTAACTCCACTGTTTTGACTAATGATATCTCGCCAGGGCTATAAAGGTCTCATAGCCACTACCACAGAGGTGTCATTACTGCCCATTTGCAGTAAAAGAAAATTGCTTTGACATTCTATTTTCTCTCTAAACTTGCAAAATGGTTTGTCACCTTCCTGGCTAGAAACAGAAAAAGGGTTTTAGAAAATGCTATGCTATTATTCTCTCATTTAACGGCTATGGTTTTTAACTTTTCTGCCTTCCTAATCGTTCCATGATGTGCTATCAAAAAGCCCGAGATTTAGACTTTCTCATCAATGACATCTGAGGAGGTTTCTTCATTAAATGTTCATTAGTTATTCTTTTTTTTCCCTCTCTGTCCAGGTACAACGGATGCAACAGGAAGAGAGAACAGACATTCCTTTAGAGCTGGTAAAGTTTCAGATATTCTTTTAGATCTGCTAAAGCTTCAATGCAGTAGACCAGAGTAGAAAGCTGTAGATGAGGTGATAGCAAATTCATTCGAGTCAACTCTCCCGACTTCTCTTTCATAATATAAACATATAATTTTCCCTTCCATCCTTACAAAAGAGAGACTTCAACATCCATAAACATGTATGTCCATTTTGAGGTTACAGACATAACATTTAAAGATTCAAGAGTTCTCAACCATTTCCTTTAGCAATGGCCCATACATAGACTGCAATGGAAATTAACTAGTGATGCATGGAATTTCTAAAAAAGCTCCTTATGGTATCTCTCTAAAAAAATTTAAACAAGGGTTATAAAGTTGTTAAATAGATTTATGGCAGTTTTAATGTATCTACTAAAATGTTGGATTCATGTCGGCTTTTGTATTAAGGAAAATGATTTCCTAATAACCACTTATAAAACTAATTGCTGATTCTAAAGCCATTATCTTTAAAAATGCTAATATCGTTTTCTTAGTAAAGTTTCTAAGCAATGCTCAGTGTGCCCTTCTCATTTTACATATATTCCTGACACTGATAAAAATATTTTACTTTTGTTTTGCTATTGCTTTTTAAAAAGACAATTATTAAAGAGCAGTTTCGGGTTCACAGCAACATTGAGTGGAAGGTACAGAGATATCCCATATGACCCTTTCCCAACACGTGCATATCTCCCCCAGTATGAACGTACCCCATCAGAATGGTACATTCATTATAACTGATGGACTTAACATTGATAAGTCATTGTCACCCAGAGTCCATAATTTACATTAGGGTTGCACCTCTTGGTATTGTATATTCTATGGGTTTGGACAAATAAATAATGACATTAATCAATCATTGTAAAAAGTAGTTTCTTTTTCTTTTATATAATTTGTAATATTAATAAATAAGGAGTTATATACAAGAAATTCAGCAATGGCACTTTTATCACAGACAAAATTCTTACTAAGTTGTTCTGTCTCAGGCCTCTTAAAACAATATCACACTCTGAATCCTTAAAATTTAAAATATATCTTTAAATCTGCAGAAGAAAATGCTTCTTTCTTTCTGTCCCCGACACCTGCTCTGCTGATGGAGTCATTGCTGCCACCGTTACCTGATTTCTTTGGGGGAAGAGTAAGATTCATAACCAAATCCCTTTGGTTGGAGAGGGTAATATGATTCATTCTGGCCATGCCTCATGAGCTCAATGACATGTTATTCCCAGGCCACAGTACAGAATTATCAATTCAAGACCCTCTAAAGATCCCTTTTATCTGCTACAGTACCTGCCAACATCTAAGCTGGAGGCTGCTACTTCAGCTTGAATTCAGAATAAGGAAACAAAATGATATCAACCTGCAACCAACATAGCATTCTTCATTATTTTAAGCCACTGAGATGGCAGAGAAGGAGAAGGTTGTTTTTGTTTGTTTGTTTGTTTGAATTGAGACGGAGTCTCGCCCTGTTGCCCAGCCTGGAGTGCAGTGGTGTGATCTTGGCTCACTGCAATTTCCACCTCCCGGGTTCAAGTGATTCTCTTGCCTCAGCCTCCTGAGTAGCTGGGATTATAGGCACACGCCACCATATCCAGCTAATTTTTTGTAACTCTAGTAGAGACGGGGTTTCACCATGTTGGTCAGGCTGGTCTCAAACTCCTGACCTAATTATTTGCCTGCCTTGGCCTCCCAAAGCTCTGGGATTATAGGCATGAGCCACGGTGCCTATCTGTTTTTTTTTGTTGTTGTTGTTGTTTGTTTGTTTTAAAAGACAGGGTCTCACTCTGTCACCCAGACTACAGTGCAGTGGTACGATCCTGGCTCATGGCAACTTCTGTCTCCCAGGTTCAAGCGACTCTCTTGTCTCCGCCTCCCTAGTAGCTGGGATTACAGGTATGCACCACAACCACCAAGCTGTTTTGTGTGTGTGTGTGTGTGTGTGTGTGTGTGTGTGTGTGTGTGTCTATTTTTAGTAGAGACAGAGTTTCCTCATGTTGGCCAGTCTGGTCTCGAACTCCTGACCTCAAATGATCTACCCACCTCAGCCTCTCAAAGTGCTGGGATTACATACGTAAGCCACCACATCCGGGTGGGATGGACAGAGAAGGAGAGGGTTGTTACTGCATCCTAACCAAGTTGATTCTAATACACAGAAAAATAATTGATGTTTTCAAAAACTGCCCCAAATTTCATTAGGCTATTGGTTAGAATTGCATTAATCCTGAAGAGTCATTTTGGAAGAACTGGCATTTTCACAGTATTGAATCTTCCTTTCCAAGAATGTGGTATGACTCCTCACTCATGTCTTTCTTATTCTGAACAAGGTTGTATATATTTTATAAAGCTTAAACTAAGAGCTAGGCATGTATTGCCCTTTCCAATTTACATTTCTTTGCATACTATAACTATTTTAATTCTCCCACAACTGGACATACTGGTGAATTTTCTTAATAGTTCTAATAGCTTTGAATTGAGCCTATGATTTCCTAAGACAAAAGTAAATGGGGCTGAATAATGGTAATTTTATGTATTTATTTCTGCTAATTAATGTCTCATTTCTATTTCATATCTTTTATAGATGAAAATTCCAGAATTAGGTTGATAATACCTTTTTTTAAAATTTATTTTATTGCATTTTAGGTTTTGGGGTACATGTGAAGAACATGCAAGATTGTTGCATAGGTACACACGTGGCAGTGTGATTTGCTGCCTTCCTCCCCATCACCTATATCTGGCATTTCTGATAATACCTTTGAATGTGGCTATTTTTCTGTACGTTATCAGAGGTCAGCAAGCATTTTCTGTAGAGTCAGATAGTAAATAATTTTAGCTTTGAGATCCAGACCATCTGTCACAACTACTCAACAATGCCATTGCAGCAGAAAAACAGCCCCAAACAACGGCAACAAAAATGAACATCGCTGGATTTGACCCACAGACCATGGTTTACTGAACCTTGTTCTACTTTAAAGACAAGGCTTTTAATGTTTCACCATTGCTATGATTTTAGTTACTGATTTATTATTTTAAGAAATTATTCCTCCAATTCTACATTGCAAATTTTTTCTTTTTTTAATAATTCATTGTTAACATCTTTCAAGATCATGGCTTTAAAAATACGTTACACAGTAATTAAATTAATAGATGTTAAATTTCTCTAGAATATTCTACAAATTCTCTAGTATTGAATCACTCTTACATCCCTATATGAGTTTTACTTAGTCATTTTTATTTATTCCTGGATTTTATGAAACACACATTAATTGGATGCTCATAATGTACTAGACACACTTGTGGGAGGAATGGATGCAGCAGAAAAAGGTTCCTGCTCCAGTGGGAGGACGAAGGTAATAATAAAGTCACTTAAATATGTCAGGTAAAAGCAAAGACAGAGTGACAGGGTAGGGTGCTATTTTAGAAATGGGTTTAGGAAGGCCTCTCTGATGGGGTGACATTAGAGCAGAAACTTGAAGGACGTGAGGCCACAGTGTAATAAATTAAATAAGCAACTGGAAGTAGTGCACAAAAGTACCAGAGGAGAGAATGAGCAGGATGCTAGAGGAGCACATGGCAGCATTCCCTAATGTGGTCACAGAAGTGGGGTCAGGAGGGCTTCCAGGGGGAAGCAACATTTGTTCTGAGACCTTGAAGAAAAGTTAGATTCGTGTGATGGTTAATATTATGTGTCAACTTGACTGGGCCATGGGGTACCCAGACGTTTGGTCAAACATTATTCTGGGTGTATCTGCAAAGGTGCTTCTGGATGAGATTAGCATTTGCATCTATAGGCTGAGTAAAGCAGGTTGCCCTTTCTCATGTGGGTGTGTTTCATCCAATCCATTGACGACCTGAATAGAAGAAAAAGATGGAGTCAGAGGGAACTCTTCTCACCTGACTGCTTCTGGTGGGATGTCAGTCTTTCCCTGTCTCTGAATTTGAACTGAAACTTTGGTAATCCTGGTTCTCAGGTCTTTGAACAGTTCATACAACTACAATAACAGCTTTCCTGGGTCTCTACCTTTCCAACTATGGATTTTGGGACTTCTCAGCATCTATGATCATATGACCCAATTTCTTATAAATCTTTTTATATGTATACACATGCACTCACACACACACACACACACACACCCCTATTGGTTCTATTGCTCTAAAGAATGACTAATACAATGAGCAAGAGAAAAAATAATATTTTATAATAGCATAATTACAGTCCTCAAATTAGAGGAAAATAGCAGTTCCAAGCAAATTCATTCGTGCAGCATACAGCAAGAGAAGAAACGAGGTAAGGAATAAGGCTGAACAGATGGGAAGAAATTGGTTCATGATCCTGAAAACCTTTCTGAGTGTGCACTGTGTGCTGTGGGCAGTGAGAAGTCATCGTGTGTGTTACATAGCAAAGTAAAGTAACCAGTGGGGCCACCAGGTCTCACAGCCCATGCAGTCACCATCTCATTATATCTACTTGTGGAGTACATGGGTTGGTGTCCACGGAGTTAAGCCATGTAGAGACATTGAACTGTGTTTTATCATATATTGGGCCACAAGGAAAATTTAAATGGACTTTAAAAATAAGAAATTGTGGGCCAGGTGCAGTGGTCATGCCTGTAATCCCAGCACTTTGGGAGGCCAAGGTGGGTGGATCACGAGGTCAGGAGATTGAGACCATCCTGGCCAACATAGTGAAACACGTCTCCACTAAAAATACAAAAATTAGCTGGATGTGGTGGCACGCACCTGTAGTCCCAGCTACTCAGGAGGCTGAGGCAGGAGAATCCCTTGAACCAGGGAGTCGGAGGTTGCAGTGAGTTGAGATTGCGCCACTGTACTCCAGCCTGAAGT
>NW_016107387.1:429206-457163 GCF_001604975.1 Cebus imitator | reverse complement strand
AAAAAAAAAAAAAAAAAAAAAAAGAGGAAGAAGAAATTGTTCAAGCTACATTTTCTGGATTAAAGCAAAAAGAAATTATGATAAAATGTAGTCAAAATTTATCTATAAAACCACTGTAGAGGAGGAAAGATATCATTGCTCTACCCATCATGATGGAGGGCCCTATAACAAAAGACAGATTAACAGAGAGAAGCATAAAAAGATATTTAATATAAATTTTACATGACATAGGAGCCTTCAAAAGAAAAAGAAGATCCAAAGAAACAGGTACACTTGAGTAGTTTTATGCTAGTTTTGATGAAGACTCGAGAGTGATGGGGAAATGTAATAAAGCAGAAAGGGTGTGATCTAACGGTAATAAACGGAGGGAACTTACCAGGGCCTGTTTGTTCAGATTCTTCTCTGTGACTCTGTGTCCTCAGAGATAAGGATGCCTATCCATTCAGAGGTACAGGGAGGGCACCTCTCACATGACAGTTTTGTGACCTGATTCAGGGGAAGGTCAGAAAATCCTACCCAGGGTGTATGACCTGCTTCAGGGGAGAAGGATGTGGGAAGGTCAGGGAGACATTCCTGATCCTGCCGTTATTACAAATTCCTTCTGCTTAATATAGCAATAGGCCAAAGTGCCCTATCTGGGGGTAGTGTGTCCTGAACACTTACAGGAAAATTTTTAAATGCTTCTGTAAAATTAGTCTTGGGCCAATAAGTACACGAAGCCTGCAGCTATCACCTATTTGGACATTAAAAACAAATTAAAAACTCATAGAGAAAATGATCACAGCAATTCAAAGACAAAAAATCATAGGCTTGAAACTTAAATGAGAAAGACTGGTAATGAATAAAATATTAGATTTCAGAAATTTAAGGAAAGTCAAGGAGAAAAGCTGACCCAAAGGATGAAAGGCCTCTGTGTTTGCTGTACTCTCTGCCCGGAGCTCTCTTCCTCCATCTTTATGCCTAGTGCCCTCGCTTTCTTCAAGCCTCTGCCTAAATGTCACCTGACCAGAGGCTTTCCCTTTACCCCCTTTCTAAGATAGGATCCTTTCCCGTCGCCCTCTAACTCTGCTTTGGTATCCTTCCCCTGGCACATTTTGTGTGTCTTTGCTATTCTCTGAGTCCTCCCGCTGAAATAAAGCCCGTGAGAACAGGGACCTCTGTCTATTTTGTCCCCTGCCGCATCCCGTACTTCCAGAGTAGTGCCCGGTATAGGGGCCCCATGCAATAGGTCTGTGATTGGCCTCTTCAAACTGCATCCCCTACCCAGGCCACCCATTTGGCAGATGCTTAAAATCACACTGCCATGTGTGTACCTATGCAACAATCTTGCATGTTCTTCACATGTACCCCCAAACCTAAAACGCAATAAAAAAAAAAAAAAGAAAGAAAGAAGGACAGAGGACAAAGAGAGGAGGAAGAGGGTTAAGGAGGAGGAGAGGTAGGAAGAAGAAATCTCAGCAAAAAAGATTTGTCCATACTCATTCTGCTTAAATTATGGGTACTATATTTGAAATATAATCAATTTCAACAATGTTTTCAGAGAGCTATGATAGTTTCTGCAGTGGCTATAACCAAACACCATCAATGAGCATATGTGCTAACAGAAATAATTCAAAAATCTTCTTCCAAAACAATGACAGCATCCCAATCTTGAAGTAGCAGCAAATCTCAAGGCATTTCAACTAGCTGAACTTGTCAGAACCCTAAAACCAAGTGTTGACTATTTCATTTCTCCTCTTCAAGAAGAACAAAGAAGATACCAAGTTGTCATTGTTTTCCAAAGCTGGTTGTCTACTTCTCACTCAGTGAACTATTTATGAGCACGATTGTCTACTGCTTCGTCTGACTCCTCCCAACTCAAAGCAACTGACAGATCTGGGATTACGGGCATTTCATTTACATTGCCTTAGATGACACCTCGCTACACCCTCTTGTAGTTTATCTCTTTCTCTAGTAACATCCCTTCTATTCACATCATATCCCTGTGCTTATTTCTAGCATGAGCTCAGTGACGACAGCCTACATATTACTTTATATTCAGTAAGCTATTGGTATTATGCACCATTAACAATAAACAACACATTATGGATTTTTAAAAAATGCTTAAGTTGAAAACCTTAGTAGTGAAAAATAAAAAACATGGAAAATGGACAAATAGAACTTTTTAAATCAATGAAGAAAAATTAGTCATTCAGAAAAGGATGTTGAGCATGAATGACAGTCTCAAAATAAACCAAAAAAATTAAGAAAAATTAAAAAAAAGAAAAGAAAATACAAATAAATAAATAAATACTTATTGTAATTAATGCTACAATGCCTCGTGGGACGTCTTTAAAAAGTAATATTCCTTTGGAAGTATAAAAGCTATCTAAAAATATATAACGACTAATTCAAATGTAATAATTATTCTATTCTTCTGTATATAGCAGTGTTTTTTGGTCTAATTGATTAAATTTTGAAAGTTACATTTCGTTAAGGTATAATACCAAGATTGGTACCAACAGCTTCTCATCTTTCAAATAGTTAAGCTGTTTATCTCTCAATATTATATATTTTTGATACATAAAGTTTTAGGACTCCTGTCTGGACTTAATTTTTCTTGTTTTGAATTTTTCATTAATACCAAGTAAACTTTTTTTCCCATTTAATGCTTTCAGTTTTAAATTTCATTTTGTGTGATATTCATATTAAACTCTGGGTTTATTTTTGTTGCATTTTTCTGAGATACCATTTCCCATCTCATTGTTTTTAGTTTTTCTCTGCCGTTTTGTTTTAGGTGTCTTTCCTGTGAACAGCATGTAGTTGAAATTTGCCTTGCTATCCAATCTGAGAAGTCTGTCTTCTAATTGGAAGTTTCACCTATACATATTCTCAGTGTGACAACCAGTAAATCTGGGCACATCTTCACCACAGTATTATGTGCTTTCTATTTTGTGAGTGTCTGTCTTCGTCTTCTTAGGCTGCTATGGCAAAAATATCATAGACTGGGTGCCTTAAACGACATTTATTTATTCTCTCCATCCTGGAGGCTGGAAGCACAGGCCCAGGGTGCCAGCATGGTTGGGGTCTTGGGGAGGGCCCTCTTCCTGGCTTACAGACAGCAGCCTTCTTGTTGTTTCTCAAATGGCAGAAAGAGGAAGTGCTGGTCTCTTCCTCTTCTCATAAGGCCACTTATGAGAAGGCCTCACCCTCATGGCTTCATGCAAGCCTAATTATCTCTCAAAGACATCACCTCCAAATAACATCATAACTGGGGTTCAGGGTTTTGACATGTGAATTTAAGGGGCTGGGCACAAACAGTCCCTAACAGCATCTTCGTATTCTGGCCATCTTTCTAGATCTAGTTGTTTCTTCTTTCCACAATCCACCTAACTGCCTTACAAAGAGCCTTGCAGCTGAGAGTCTGTGTCAAAGTGCAAAACAGGCCCACGCTAGCTGTTTTCTCCTGTTGACCTGTCCCTGCACCTCCCAGCACTGATGCTCCTGGGAGCTATGGATCCCAGCAGTTACAGGGATCCATGGAGCCGACATCCAACTCTTCATGGCCTCCAGTCCCTGCCACACACCCTCACACTCAACCAGTTTAGGAGCTTATTCCAAGCCCCTGTTTACACTGACTTCCCACAATACTCCGTGGTGTGATAAGCCAACCTAGGTGGACTCTGAAAAGTTGAATCTGTGTGCCCCATCCTAATTCCTCGCCAGTAGCTTGAAATTGGCCAAGGCAGGTGCATTTACACCACACACCGAATGCTCCAAATTCAGGCTTTAGTTTTCCAGAAAGCCAGGTTATCAGCTCACCACTGCCTGAATTTTCTAATAGAGAAGAGAAGAAGAAAGGGGAGGGGAGGGATTTTCTAAATAAGAGAAATTATGACTGTATCTTTTGTCACTTCTTCTGTGCTGTCTCAAAACTTATTCCAACTTTGTAACATGTGGATGGAACCTTTCCCTCATTTTCAGTGCCGATGCTGTGTTTTCCTTATCTTTCTGCCCCTTTGGTAATTTAACGTGGTTTCTGAATGCCAGGTGGGGACATATCTTTGAAATCATGTTATCATCTATTTCAGAAGTCCTTGTGACATGTCTTCATTCCATTATCTATGTAAAACATGGGCAGAATTATGCAGGTCCCTGTTTGCTGCTTTAATTATCCCTGCTCAGCCAAATAGCACTTGCTCTGCCACTAATGATTCTAATCTGAACTGGGAATTGATGTTGACAAAACACAAGCTGTTTAGTTTTTGCAAAGGCTGATCAAATCTCCTACTGAAAACAGAGTTTTTACTAGATATCCAGAATCGAAGCCCCATTTATTGGAAAACATTCCAGCTGATAAGCAGGAAACCCAGTAAAAAAAATCCTTGGAAAGGTAGGAGGGAATTCAAGATCATGACACTATAACCACAGTTACATCACTGAGATAAGATCTAATCTAAGTTATAAGGTCGTCCCTTGTGAAAACGTAGCAAACTAAGAATTAAATGTTCATGCCTTACAAATGTTCCCCATTGTTAAAGTGACGCCTCTATTTAGGGCAGCTTGTCAAGGGAACTGGGTATGTTTAGAGCTTAGAAAAGAATACAGTTGCAATGCGAAAAAAAAACTGAGAGATTATGGCAATTTTATAAATCAAGAAGAATTTATAGTGGGAGATAGGGAGCCATCGAAGGTTTTTAAGCAGGAAAACAATGCAATAAAATATGTAATTAAGGAAGATTAGTCTGGCAGTATTAGGGCAAGATCTGTCTTAAGTCCCTTATATAGAAATGAAGATAGAATTAGTAATGAGTCAAACCCCACAACCACCACCAAAAAAAAAAAAAAAGAGAGAGAGAGAGAGATAAAACATCAAATCTCTTCTACTTTTAGTAGGCAGTTAAGGTAGCACATAGACTGGGAAGTACTCAAGGAGTCTTGCAAAGCTGTCTCAGTTCATTAAGTTAAATTACATCTTTGCTCTCATTTGGTATTCATGAATGCTAAAACAAGTTCTGTAACAGTGCACTCAGAGTCTCCAGGCAGTCCAGGGACCTCTTGAAGACTTCTTTTCATGCTGTTCTATTGTTGCAGCCAATGAGCACTGTCAGCCAACAGCCCACATGCCATCTGATCTTCCCATTGTCCCCTTTTCAGGAACAGTCTAAATCTCATCCACTCTTATGAAAATAAAGGAATAGGGGCCCATGTCTTCTGACTCTCATTCAAGAGTCACTAGATTGCAGTAGAAATCCAACCAATGACACCACGGTGACTCAGGGCTCTTAGAGGCTTAGCACATGAAGGAAATGGACAGTGTCAATTGTGGTAGCGTTCATCCAAGGAATAGATGTGACATAANCAAACTGCTGTTTCTCAAGGAGACAATGTTCCTGCCTGGAGCACCAGTCCCACTTGGTCCACCTCTTACCCAAGACACCGCGAAAGTTTCCCCTTGTTGGTGAATTCTTGTCAGAATTCTCCAGCTCACAGCAATCCTTGATCTTCTGAACTATAATGGATTTTGGCTAGACCGCAAAATTGCATTGAGCTTATATGTTTCCTAGATGGTTTTTTCTTTTCATGAATGAACTCTCTCCAACTACAATATAAACTCCTTAAAAAGAGAAACCATGTCTTATGTGTCATATGTCATCCATGTTCAGTGGCATAGGAACAAGGTAGAGATATTGAGGCTAAACTCTCTCTCCGGCCGGGCACAGTGGCTCACGCCTGTAATCCCAGCACTTTGGGAGGCCAAGGCGGGGGGATCACCTGAGGTCAGGAGTTCAAGACCACCCTGGCCAACATGGTGAAACCCCGTCTTTAAAAATAAAAAAATAAAAATAAATAAATAAAATAAACTCTCTCTCCAAAATCCTGTGTTCCAAATTATGCTCACATGGTGAAGCTGTTCACAAGGCTCCCAAGCCTCAGACCCTACGATTTTTTTTTCAGTCTCAGCAGATGTTATTGAATTTTTTCCTAAAAAGATAGAGGTCACACAAACTAAGTTCCCACAGCTTCCTTCCACTCCGCTTCATGATTTTGATTTTCCTCCCCTGCGTTTTCAGAATAAGGCTTGTTTCTTACTGGCAAAGCTGGTCACTTCCTTTTGGAATTTTTTAACAGTTACTCTACCTTTTAGTCCAATATCTTCAATCCATCCTCTTTCTGTTGTAAATGTCACGTTTCCCTACTGTTTTCTTGTGTTAGCATTTTTACTGTTTTCCTTAGAAAAGCTTTTCCCAAAACCAGTTTTTAAAAATAGTATATACTCACTCATGACTTCATCTTTTCTATTATCTATGAACTCCTTGACTCTTCTCAATCTTGAATTCTGATAAAAGAACTCAAGATTGAGAAGAGTCAAGGAGTTCATAGATAATAGAATTAACTCCTGAGTAATTGAAACTGTTCCCTTGGAATGTCCAGTTCAAGCTCAGAACAGGGATCCTGCATTTCACTCCCCTGAACGTGGAAATTAATCACCCAGCTCTCTCACCAAAGAGGACTTCCTGTGCACACATGGGGCATGTGGTCAGCCAGCCACTTCCAGCTGTCAGCTCCTTCAGAACCTGCTGCAGCTGAGCTTCCTGTCTAAGGTCACACGTTTCTCAGGCAGCCCACATCCAGGGTGGCCAGATGAAGCACAAAAACGCCTGGTTCAATCTGGCTTCCAGATAAACAATGAATAGTTTAATTTTTTATGATACGTACACCCTGGGTAATATTTGGACATACTCCTATTTTTAAAATATTCACTGTTTATCTGAATTTAAATTAAACTGGGCATCCTATATTTTAATTTGCTAAATTCAGCAACTCTACCCATCTAATGACTGAGTAAAGTAAGAGCAGAAGGACCAGGACCTTCTGGCCCAAAGAGAGTCAGTCGTGTTGGGCAACATTGGCTCCAGAACTTCACGAAGGGTTGGCAAAGCTTTGTCCCACCAGCATCACATTTGCCTTTTTTTTCTGCACAATCCTGCTTCCTTCTTTTCCTTAGCAGCGGGATAAGCCACTAAAGCATCTCTAAACCATGCTCTATCTTAGCATCTTTGCTCAGGGAACCCATCCTGAGACATCTCTCCATCATAAGTTCCCTTTTAAATGTCCACAGAAATATAAAATGAGGTATAATATAATTTGAACTCTGGAAATCAGGGAAGGGGAACCAGCAGGAGGCAATAATCAGGCATCCCTCTAGTCTATGCATGTGAACAGTATTACGAGAAGACTGAAATATGCTAAGTAGAGAATAACTGGGATAATTAGTAATCAAAGAAAAGCAAATAAATATCATCGAACAATCACTTTTTACCCAATAGTTTGGTAAAAATAAGGAATATATCCATTATTGTTGAGTGTATGATAAATTAGCCAATTGTATGTTTTGCTAGCAGAAGTATGAAGTGGTACAAGCTTTCTGGAAGGCAAAGATTATACCATGTACATATCCTTGAACCTAGGGATTTTATGCCTAGAAATTTAACCTAAGGAAATAATCAAACATATGTACAAACACATATGAAGAAAACTTTAAAATCTCAAAAAATTTAAAACTGCTAATAAGGAATTGGTCAAATAAATTACAGCAGTTCTATTACAACCAGAATAACCTGAAGCCATTGAAAATTACTATTTGTGTATATTCATTGAAATGGAAAGATATTTGTGATATATTGTTATATGAAAAACAGATTTCATATCAATATATATAAAGTGTCCCATTTTTGTTTACAAAAATACAGATTTATATTTTTGGAAAAATAATTATAAATTTTAAGTGCTCATATTTGAATGGTAGTATTGTAAGTGATTGATTTGTATTTTTTTTATTTATAATTTGTAATTTTTTCTGTGATGAATAATACTATTTGTATGATTTAACAAGGAATACTTTGCTCTACACTATATGAACCAAAGCCTTCAGGGTTTTTTGCCTTAAACTTTTTTTCTTTTTTACCTTTCTGTAACATTTTATATATTAAATACTTGACTATCTAGAATCCTTTTCCACCTTCTTGACTTTGCATTATTTGGTTCTTTCCCATCTAAAACTATCTTCCTTAGTTCTTTTTCCTTTTCCCTTTATGTTGATATTTCCCAATATTATGTCGTCAGCTCTTTTCTCTCTTTTTTCTATCTATATGACTTACATTATTGTCTGTATGCAGATAACTTAAACATCTGAATCTTAGCAACACTGACTTCTCTCAAGAGCATGTGAAACCTTAGTTTCAAATACTCCCTGGACTTCCGGACTCAAACATTTATACCGCAGCTGCTACATTCAGGAAATAGAGCCTAGTAATGAGGCTGCAATGAAAAGGAGAGCCCACAAATTTTCACCAAGGAACATCGAATCTCCACTTGGATTTGCCAATTTCAAAATATTTTACCTTTTCCCAAGTCAGTTCTTCCTCCTGATCCTTCTTTTTCTGTTACCAGCACAATTATCATTTTAGTCACCCAGCCATGCCTATAGCAGTAATTAATTAATTAGTTCAATTAGCAAGTGAGGCATCTGATAAGTAGTGGTATGTAGCATCAGCTATGTATGAGAAATGCCCAAAAAGCTTCAAAAATACTGATGCTTATTTCCCACCCCAGAGATTCTTACTTAATTGGTCTGGTATTCCAGCAGGGCATTGAGAGTTTATCATCTCCCAAGGTGGTTTCTAATTTCAGCAAGAAATTGAAAGTCACTGTGCTAGACACAAAGAGCAGCATATAATGACTGATTGACTGCATGATGAGAGGAAAAAGGTCAAACCTTTTTTTAAAAAAATGTACTTACTTCCTAGTGATATCATCTGAGTTAAATATATATTCCCTGGATGGGAGACGCTGAATCAGCTTTCCTAGTGCACTTGTCTCTTTATCCAACACAACTCCAGTCTTTATACTATTTCCAGAATGCATGGAGAGAATACAGTCATACTGTCATTTAACCACTCCCATGCTCTGACCCACACAGTCTTTGGTGTTACTGTTCCACACACACATCAGTTAAACAGGGCTACCCATCGCTCCCCAGATATTGTCTCTAGCCTAACTCTGCCTCTGCCCTTATTATTCCTCCCACCTTAACCATCCTTCACTCCCACCTCAATCTATCACAATTCCACCAGTCTGTTAGCTCTAGGGATCAATGGTGAACCAACCTTGATAGCATGCTCCTCTGCATGCCCAGGAGTAATTCCTCACTCTCCCAAACTCCAAAGCACCCCTTATTGTACTTAACAAACTCTGTCTCAGAAAAGTTATTAGTACACACACCATATATTTCCAATCAGATTTTAAGCTATCTGAGAGCAAAAGGTGAGATCCTTCATTTTTGCATAGAGGAATGAAGAAGGGAAAGCTGAGGGCTCCAGAGTCACCTGCCTGAGTTTATACCCAAACTCTGCTACTTTCACACAGTGTGTGACACTTATGGAAGCAATTTACCTTCTGAGCCTGTTTCCTCCTCCTTTGAATGAAGATAACAATAGACCACACAAGATTTTGATGACGGTAAAATAAAGAAATATATATAAAGCACTTAGCACCATAATTGCTCCAAATGGCATTGACGATGATGGGAATCAGTGTTTGAGGGACTAAATATATCAAGAAAGATATTTATGGGTGAAGGTGGCAGCATCTCTGTGTAGTAAATAGAAGGAAAATAAAAGCTCTTGGATTTGAAAGATGTTTATTGTATTTTCTAATACTACTCCCTAGGACAGCTGAAGTTATTATCACAGTTTCAATTATTACAGACAGTCCTGCTTCCTGATAGTATGTAAATTTCCCAGCTTGGTGCCATCTCTAAGATTCTAAATTTCATTTTGCATTGACAGCTTTTCTAAAAACTCTGCCACTCAGAGACCCCTGTGTCCTCAATGCTGTTTCTTTGTGGAGTACAACGTTTTTAATCGGGTGAAACAGTGATGGAGAGCATGTCAGATTTCCACGCAGGATACGCTCATTTGTGAAACATGCAACCCTGCTGTTAAGACTGCAATGAACCAAGAGAGCAACAAGCTATTTCTACCTAGTGGGCTGATAGCGTTACAGCCTCTGGATCTGAAATGAGATCTATTTTAAATTTAATTCATTTTCTGAGAGATACATAACAAGAGCCTCTTCTGTATGAAACTGAATCAAAAGACCATATGCCATGCTGACAGCGAGGTAGGGGAAGGTGAGGACTCAGAGGCAGCTTCCTCAGGGACTCCCAGTAGCCATGCTGCCATCTCTCCCAGCAAAAACAGTCTTGCTGATTTTTATGACCACTTGAAGTATCAGAGACGTAACAAAGAGTGCATCAGTATGGTGAGGGCTGCAAACAAACAGATCACCTGCTCTTAAAATAGCTCTGGAAATTATTTTTTCTCCTTTATCATCAACTTTACACTCTCTGGTGGAATCTTCCTATCAGCACTGAAACATGTTTAAGTCCCTCTTATCTTTAATAGTAAAAATAAAACACAAAAAAATCTACCCTTGGTCCCACTCCCTCTTCCAGCAACTGCTCCACTTCCTCATCCCATTCAAAAGCCTTGAACCTACCCTCTACACTTGCTGTGTGCCTTCTTCATGCCTCATGCATATTTCAAATCACCTCCACATGGATGGCTTCCAAATCCTTACCCTCCGGCTTCATGAGAGCCATGCTGAGGTCACTAATGACTTCCAGGTAGCTGAATCCATTCCTCAGCTTATGTGGCACGATTAACCAGGAGACTTCTTTCCCGGAGCTCTTGATCTTATCCAATTACCAACGACCTCTCCCTTGACACCCTCAGCCCACCCAGACCTCCCCTCTGAGTAGCGCATATCCAAATGCCCACTCCACCTCTTCTACCTGCATTCTCAAAAGCTCTGCAAAACATCTTCCAAACTAGCTGTCAACTCCACTGCGTAAGTGATCACACCAGACACATCCTTTACCCTTCCCTTGCCATGGCCCACCCTAACCATTGCAGGACCCAGAGTAAGAATATGTATGGAACCCATATGCATATGTGCAGCTTTTATGTTTGTGTAAAGAATCAGTATCATACTTCATTCATGTTAGGTCTAAACCACAGTAGCATGAGTTGTAAAGTTTAGCAAAATATTCCTCAGCTGCCATGCGAAATCACTCCAGAGACCACACTAACTTAGGAGTATCCCAGCACTAAGCAAAACAAACAATGAAGGTGGCTACTGAACACATCGAGAAATGCACTTTGTTTTGAAGAATTTGTTCACTCATGCAATAGACTAGACGAAGATTTCAACAAGTCCATTAATTCATCTTTTTTTTTTTGTTTTTTGAGGTGGAGTCTCACTCTGTCACCCCGGCTGGAGTGCAGTGGTACGATCTCGGCTCACTGCAACCTCAGCCTCCAGGTTTCAAGCAATTCTCTGCCTCAGCTTCCTGAGTAGCTGGGATTATAGGCACCTGCCACCACACCCAGCTAATTTTTGTATTTTTAGTAGAGACGGGGTTTCACCATCTTGGGCAAGCTGGTCTTGAACTCCTGACCTCATGATCAACTTGGCTTGACATCCCAAAGTGCTGGGATTACCGGCCTGAGCCACCATGCCCAGCCTCATCTTTTCTTTTATGGAGGCATTTGCTCTGCTCAGACTTTTCCTGCACTGGAAAGCAGTATTAGCAACAGCACAAGCCAAACGCTCCACAGCATTTAGGTACTTTTGTATAGAGAAGCCAGGTTGAAAAGAGGGAGACCAGCATCTTTCTGGGGCCTGGGGAGCCTTAGTCTTAAAAGTGGGTGTCTAAGGTTATGGGCAAGTGACTTGCCTGGGCTGTTGGAGACCCACTTGTTTATTAATATCTTTATTTTTTGTGACTGTTTGTGATGTCAAGGGTCTTCTAAAACTGGAATTGGCAAAATTTTTTGTAAAAGGCCAGATAGTGCATATTTCAGGCTTTCCAGGCCAGAAAGGCCGCTGTAGCAAAAAAAAAAAAAAAAAAAAAAAAAAAAAAGCCACAGAATGAATGAGTACATCTGCGTTTCAATAAAACTTTATTTAAAGAGAAGCTCAGGACAGGGGCAAGCTGGCCCATGGGCTGGAGTTTGCCAATCCCTGGTATAAAGTATAAGGCCCAGAGTCAGGTCTCTTTTGTCCCAAACTAAGGGTAGTATTGCCCTCATTCTCTGCTTCTGATAAATTATCCTGTTCTGCTTTGCACCTTAAATATGATTCAAACGAATGTCCTTCTGAACATTTCACCATCCCTACCCTGATCAATACTGCTTTTATTTCCTGCCTGGGGTGCATTTTGGAATAGCCTCTCAATAGCCCTCTCAGTTCATTATTGCTCACCTACTCTCCCACCTCAGCTCTGCAGCTAAGGTGATTTTTCTAAAACGCAAATAGGCCACGTTGCTTCTCAACTAAAAACTTTTTCATACCGTCCCTGAAAATCAAAGCCACAGTTTTCAACATGATCTATCAGCCCCTCACCAGCCTCAACAACGTTCTCCCGTCTTCTGGCCCCCTACCCTCAAGCCGCAGTGACTTCTTTCACATCTGCAGATGCTCCTGTTACCTTCCTTCCCGTGTGCTGCCTCCTCTTCTTGAAAAACCGTGGCTTATCTTTATCCAGGAAATTCTTACCCTTTGCTTGAGGCTCCTTTAGGAAGGGAATTTCCTGGCTTCCCACATCAAGGCTGCGTCATCATTTTTTTGTTTGTTTGTTTGAGACGAAGTTTCACTCTGTCACCCAGGCTGGAGTGCAGTGGCACGATCTTGGCTCACTGCAACCTCCACCTCCCAGGTTCAGGCAATTCTCCTGCCTCAGCCTCCTGAGTAACTGGGATTACAGGCCTGTGCCACCACGCCCGGCTAATTTTTGTATTTTTAGTAAAGACGAGGTTTCACCATGTTGGTCAGGCTGGTCTCGAACTCCTGACCCCGTGATTCACCCGCCTCAGCCTCCCAAAGTGCTGGGATTACAGGTGTGAGCCACAGCGCCTGGCCGCAGCATCATTTTTTTTCAGCTCCTTACCCCAGTTATACTATAAGAATTGCTTCAGTCATCAATTGCTGAATAAAGTACAGGATCTATGAGGACAGAGCAATGCCCTGTTTAACTCATTGCCAGGTGCACCCAAATGAAGAACACCTCATTATAGGAGGAGGAGTTAAAGGAACTAGAAATAGGGGTGGGGTAATAGAAGAAGAAGGAGCAGGCACCGAACAGGGAGGAGGGAGGACAGGGCAAGTCACGCCTTCAAACACATCAAAGTGTTCCAGGTAAAAGCAGCCACAGGCATAGCCTAGGTGGCTTCGGACAGAGATCGGCAAAGTGCCCATGGCTGGAAGTTAATGTGAAGGTTTGGGCCTGGAACTTTTAAGAAATATCTAGTGATTAAAGCTGTTCAACAAGCTGGCCTTTATTGTGACAGCCTCCCTAGGACTGTGCTGTGAGAAGAAAATTGTCCCCGTAAGACCAGAAAAAGATTTCTCCCTCCTCCGGCTCTGACCGATTTTGCAGGAGCAGGCTGGCAGTTCCACTCAATCCCTTTGTTTGTTGCTGTAACTGTTATTGTTATGAAATGTCCACCCAAAAACTAAAATAGGACACATACATCTCAAGTCCCTCGCGGTCATCCTTCGCCTGGCAAAATTACTTACTTTGTGGTGGTTTAGATTGTGTCTCTCAAAAAAAAGATATGTGGATGTCTTGACCCCCAGAATCTCAGAATGTCATGTTACTGGGAGACAGGGCCTTTACAGATGTGATCAAATTAAAATGAGGTAACTGGGCCTATAATCCCAGCACTTTGGAAGGCTGAGGCCGGTGGATGACCTAAGGTCAGGAGTTCAAGACCAGCCTGGCCAACATAGTGAAACCCTGTCTCTACTAAAAATACAAAAATGAGCTGGGCATGGTGGCTCACACCTACAATCTGTCACCCAGGAAGCTGAGGCAAGAGAATCGTTTGAACCCAGGAGGCAGAGGTTGCAGTGAGCCAAGATCCCACTACTGCACTCCAGCCTGAGCGACAGAGCGAGACCCCACCAAAAAATAAAAATAATAAAAATAAAAATAGAATAAGGTCATTGGAGTGGGTTCTAATCCAATGTGACTGGTGTTCTTATGAAAAGGGGAAATTCGGACAAAGATGCACAGGGAGACACACACAAAGGGAAGAATGAGGGGAAGACGCAGACGGAACACCATCTAAAGCCAAGGCATGCCTCCAGCTACTGGAAGAGAGAGAGCAGGGACAGATTCTTCCTCACAGCCCTCCGGAGGAACGAGTCTGCTGTTACAGACCGAACTGTGTGCCCTCAAAATGTCTATGTTGAAGCTCCAGTCTTCAGTATCTCAGAATATGACTGTATGTGTAGATAGAGCTTTAGAAAAAGGTAATTAAGTTAAAGTAAAATTACTACGGTAAGCCAGTCTGACTGGTGTCCTTATAAGAAGAGGAGATTAGGACACCGGAGGGACACCAGGGATGCCTGTACCGGGAGAAGGCCATGTGAGGACACAGTAAGAAGACGGCCGTCTGCAAGCCATGGGGAGAGGCCTCAGGAGAAACCATGCTGACACCTTGATCTTGAACTTTTAGCCTTCAGAACTGTAAGAAAATGCATTTCTGTTGCCTATGTCCCCCTGCCTGTGGTATCTTATAATGGCAGGCCCCAGAAACTCATACATTTTCCCACAGCATGACTTTCATACATGTTGCTTTAAAATTGTATTAAACGTGCATTTTCCCATGAACAATGTATAATATTGCTTTGGATGTTTCTTGACTTCAAATGCATGACATCGCATCTTGTACATCCTTCTCAGCTTGCTCTTTTGCTTAACATTAAATATATGCTTAACATTAAATATATGCTTAACATAAAAATAATGAGATACATTCGTGTGCATTCATGCTGCTCTCACTGGTGCTTTTTAATTGCTGTATACTATTCCGTTTTATGAGTGCACTACAGTGTATTCATCCATGTCATGATGATGGGCTTTTAGACTGTTTACAGCTTTTCACTATTAAAAACAATGCTCAAATACATATTTTCTGAGTTCCAATATGTAAGTGGCAAATGGAAGTAAAGGTGAGACTCAGTTCTCCTTCCAGCGCCATCATCATATAAGCTCTTAAAAAAATGTCAGCCAATCAAACAACATGGACAGATCACTCTGTTCCAGGCAGCCACTGACATGGAAATTAATGCAGGACAGAAGATGCAGTTTCTACTAGAGAGTAATCTTTATCTAAAACAATACTGAAAGACCATTCTCGGGAAATGAGTTAAGGCATCGAGAATATAAAGATGAATAGGACAAAGCTCTTGCTTTCGTGGGATTCACAATCTCATTGGATGGTTCCACGAACAGCAAGGAGGGTACCCACTAGGGACCAGCTTACACTAGGAACCCGATAGTAGCATGGGGGAGCAGTGCTCTGGGAAACTGGGTAAACTCGCCTTGGGATGAGGACAAGGTCTTTATACTGGACTTGAATATGACTAGACTCAGAGAAACAGAGAGAAAAAAGGAGCTGATGCACGTGGGAGTTTCTCTGAGTAGCAGAGATTGAAAATGCACGTGTTCAGCCTGGCAGACAGCGATAGACTAAGGTGTTTGTCAAGGAGTGGTGGGAGAGAGAGTTAGGGGTTGAATGGGGCAAGACATGGATGCCTGGGGAGATTGTGCTTGATCCTGTAAGTAAAAGGGAACTTTGAGGATTACCTCTGAAGTGTTGAATGCCCACCCCTAAGAGTGTGTGAAGAAAGGGCACTCACTGTGTTCAGGAGATGCTATGGAGCCCATTTCTGCAACAGGAAGAAATTAAACTACCTCATCTCTAGGACCCTATACTCTGCATCTAGCTCCCATCTGTAAAGTGAGTGTATTATGAGGAATAAACAAAAGGCAACCCAGTAGATGGTGTTTAAATATGAAGGCTTCAGACTTGAGCTCAACGCCCATCCTCGCCATGAGTGTCCTTTCTCAGTCTCTGTTCCCCTTTGTGTAAAACAGTGAGGATCAACGTATAGACACATGGGATGATGACACAGGCATAGGCCCCAGTGCATTGCCAGCCTGATGAACGTTCAGCAATGGTCTCACCTTTGTGAGGTCGAAAGCACCACTTTAGTGAGGCAGATCAGATAGGACCTTTGATAATACGCCTACCACAGCCCATTTTTATGGTGCTTTTATTCCAAAATGTTTCCATCTCAACCATCTTATTTACTTCATCACACAATATCATGCATTAGAAATGCCTTGAGAACTTTTAGCATCATCAGAAATGGATACATGGTATAGGATAGAATAGAGCGTTATCCAAATTCTTCATGAATTTAGGAATCCATTTTGGATTCCCTTGTTTTTGGAGGTTCTTCACGGCCAGCAAGGTAGGTCATTAGCCAAACTGTTGAGTCCACTTAATTTGTCATCCTGAAACAGGAGAAAAATCTCCAGGAGGTCTTAGTTCCTAGTCCCGGCTCTGCCCATCACTGGGCAAACTGCTTTTCCACATCTGGAAGGAAAGGGAGAAAAACTATCCTTCTAAACTCACTAGAAATTAGTTCTAAAAAGGAAGACTATCTTACTTATCTTTGTATGTTCAGAGGCTAGTTAGGGGCCTCACCAGGCATTCATCCGGGAGATGGTATAGCCCAAACTCAAGAGCACAGGCGTTGGAATCAGGCAGCCTTGATCTCACACCAGGGAGTTGGCTACTGCCAGCAATGAGCCTGTGAGCAAACGACCTAACCACTGGGTCCTCTACTCTTCTCATCTGTAAACTGGGCCACCAAATTTGCAAGGCCAGTGAGGATTGGTGCTCAGGGGTGCAACAAACCCAGCACAGAGAAGCGATGCTGCTAGTGTTCAAGCCTCTGACTTAGAGCAGTTTTTCCCCAAAGAGGTTTTTCTGAGCACCGCCTCAGATTCGCCTCTGGTGTTTTCAGTTTAAAGTGCAGATTCAGAGCTCCATGCGAACCTCCTGAATCAAAGTAGAGATTAGCTTTTTCAATCCGTATTTTTAGCAAGCTTCCCAGGAAATTGGATGTGCACTCAAGTTTGAGTGTTAAGGCCTGATTTAGGTTCTGTTGGAAGGATAAACCACTCCTCCCAGTAAATTATTACACCTGGCTTTTACTCTCAGGCATCAGGAAATCGGGGTGAGAAGCTTTCTGCTTAGAGAAGATGACAGCAGCCCTGTTGGGGGCTTCAAACACAATTAACGCTGTTAGGAAAGACAGGCTTGGGAAGCTTCCATGGAGGCCTTGCAGATCCCCTGATGCCAGGCAGGCAGTGTGAAGCATAGAGATGCCTTTGCCTCCCAGCACGCCACAGATTGGCAGCGAGCTTCACTTGAACAAGGCTATGCACCTTGGTAACATTCTCCTCATTTCCACAAACCTCAGCCAGCCAAGGTTCCTGTGCAAAGCACAGAGACTCCTCTTCCTCCTTTGATCTTAATGGAGCCAAGCTCTTCATGCAATGCCAAAGATGCAAAAAAGCCAAGCACAGAAACATTTAAAGGCATAAAGCACACAACATTTTTAGCAGAGGTCTCCTAAAATGACAAGATTTTTTGCAACACTTTTGAATGACAGTGATGATGATGACAATCCACCATCAGTCAGAGGCTGAGCTTTTATGCTTCCATTTTTAATAACGTCCCCTTTAAAAGGTCAGATTGCTCTGCAGTGAGGTTAAAAACATTGTTACTTCTCCTCCATCTTGGAATAGATAAAAGACTATTTCTGAAGCCTCCAAGAAGGTTTTTAGAGCAAGAAATAAATGTTGCGTGGATTTTCCAATGCTGTTGAGCAAAGGTTCAACTACTCTAGAAGCAAGTGGAAGGTCAGGACGTAAATCTCTCTAGCTGCATACGTATCTAAATGTTAGTATCTACGAAAGGTCAATTGATTTGCTCCAAGTTCAGAGTAAATGGGTTATATTCTCAGTGGCTCCTAAATCTGGTCTTACAAGACCTTAAAGTTTTTCTATTTCTTTGAAAGAGTGGGAGACAGTGGTGTTTGCTAGTTGTAGAGGGTGGGGGATGATTGCTGGTCGTACTGACAAGCAAGGTGAGCCTAGTCTTTTAAAGTGGCACATTTTCAATAGCTTTCAGGTGAAATGTTGGTGTGAAAGTTATTAAGAGAATGATGATAAATCATTGGGGAAGCAGTGTGAAATGGAGGTCAGAGTTCTCAACATGAGTTTGAATCATAGAGGTCAAAGGAGGAGACGAATAGAGAGGCAGGCACAGCTGAGATTTTGTAAAGGTTCTCTGACCCCAGTCAGTGCTCAGCACAAGGCTCAGGGTCCACTCTACCTTCAGAAGCTGAGGGTGGCACCTCATTCCAAGGGCTTGCTACTCTTGATGCTAAAACTGCCTTCAACATTTTAACTGGGGGTGTAAATAAGGGTCAATAGCAAGAAGGAGTGGTCAAAGATACTCAAAATAATTGATCTTCCTCCCACTAAAAATTTAAGCCAATGCAAACATATTTGAGAGGTGTATAACAGGAAGGGAATCCTATCCTGGGTGGGAAATTCAAAGGTGTTTGCCCCTGTGAAGATTTCATCTGTGCTCTTCATATTTAGAACATCATCTACACTGTTGAGTATCCAAAAGCTGTTCTTCCTTGCATGCTGAACTCTGAATTCTGGTCTAAATCCTTTCCCATGAAATATAGGGAAAATTCCTGAATGGGCCATATGGAGAAGCATGGCAATCCAAGTGCCAATGCTAGTGGGATTAGCTTAAGAAGGGGCACATGAACCAGTCCTGACTAATAAGATAAAAGAGCAAGTCTTTTGGGATCTCTGGGAGTTATTTCCTCCATTGGAAGTAGATATGGGGGAAAATCTCTCTCTTTTTCTCCTAGAGATCATCTTGTTGGATGCCATATTTGGAAACGCTGAAGCCATTCTGAGACCATGAGAGAAGCCATTACTCCAGAATGGAAATGGGAGTGATGAAAAACTTGCCCAGCTGCCCAAAACCTGCCCAGCTGCCCTCAGAGCTGCCCTATTTCAGGTTTTCTTATGAAGTGACATAATAAAATTTCCCCATTGCTTATAACAAATTGAATTTGGAGGTTTTGTTTCTTGCAGCTTAAAGTACCCTAACTGATGCAAACATGAACATTCTCAGGTTGATGGTCAGACTTCATTTTGTATTTGTCTCTTTAAATACATAGTTCCATTATTAGAAGAACACACGTACAACAACCAAGATCAAATGGAGACTACATAAAAACAACAGGGCCAGGCGTGATCCCAGCACTTTGGTGAGCTGAGATGGACAGATCATCTGAGGTCAGGAGTTCGAGACCACCCTGACCAACATGGAGAAACCTCGTCTCTACTAAAAAGTACAAAATTAGCTGGGTGTAGGGGTGCATGCCTGTAATTTCAGCTACTCAGGAGACTGAGGCAAGAGAATTGCTTGAACCCAGGAGACAAAGGTTGCGGTGAGCAGAGATCAAGCCATTGCACTCCAGCCTGAGCAACAAGAGTGAAATTCCATCTAAAAAAAAAAAAAAAAAAAAGAATAGGCTGTCAAACCCATTGGAAAATACAGCTATCTTCTCTCTCAATCTTACCAGATAGAATAGAAATAAGAATAGCGAACATGTATTTCTATGTATATTCCAGGCATAGTGATGGGCATTTTATAGCAATTATCTCTTTTCATCCTAACTTTCTGGATACCTACTGATGTTGTTTTGATGACAATAAATTACCTGGGAAACGTTGATAATCATTTCTGTTAATCATAGAGAATTATTTAATCCTTTCCTTTAAATGCCTTATGCAAAGTATGTACACATTCATTCTGACATTTGATTTCCCAATTTTTTAGTGCATGAAAATTGAAACTGAGAGCACACAACTGGTGAACAGCAGAAATGGAAATTGAATCTTGACAGCCTCATCCATACTCTTCTCACTTTATCTTATGTCTCCCATACACTGTCATTAACAGTGTCCAGTTGTTTAAAAACTGGAATAAAAATTATATTCTTTTTGTGGCCTAAAGCCTTGCTACTCAAAGTGAGGTCCACAGGCCAATATCACGTGAAAACTTGTGGTAAATGTAAAATCGCAGGCCCCACCCTAGACCTGCTGAATAAGAAACTGCTTTTGAGTAAGATTCCCAGCCATTCAAATGTACATGACAGTGTGAGGAGTACTGGACTACAGGGTGCAGCCCTTGGAAGAAAGGAAGGCAGTAGAAATTACAGAATGTTAGTCTAAGAGAACTCGAGAAAGACCATGGAAGTGACAGCAAGTGTCTATGGGGCGGCGGGCCGGGGGGGCCTGCATGGGCTGTCTGAGCAGTGTTTACATGATTTTGGTAGTCATTCTCCTGGCAAAAGTAAATCTAGTTGCTTTGTGTTCCAAATAGTGGAAGAGTCATCTTGGTTTAAACATTGGTTCTTACACTGAAAAGCTGAGAGACACACTTGTGAATACAAACACAAGATGAATCAAGAGTAAATTGAATTCAGCACCTGGATCCAACCTGCAGCCTAGAGAAGAGTCGGTCAAGCCGAGCTTAGGACAATCACCCACTGCTGGTCTGCGACAACTTCAGATGTGAGTGAGCATGGCTGGGTTATGGCTACTTCAACATGCTGAATTTGTGTTAAGAAGCTGACTGATGGACCAGCTTACTATTGTTCTGGAAAAGCTAGTCAGTGCAAACAGACTCCCCAAAATGGAGTAAGAATTGTACCTATTGAAAAGGAAGAAACGAAATTATTAGAAATGATAGGATTATCCCCCTAAAAAGCTCAATGCTATTCTTATTAAACTATAATTAGCATTCTTCACCCAACTAGGAAAAAAAAACTATTTTAAAATTCATATGGAACCAAAAAAAAGCCTGAATAGCTAAGGCAATTGTAAGCAAAAAGAATAAAGCTGGAGGCATCACACTACCCAACTTCAAGCTATACTACAGTGTTACAGTAACCAAAACAGCATGGTACTGGTACAAAAACCAACACATAGACCAACGGAACAGAATAGAGAATCCTGACCCTAAGGACATTTTAGAAAGAGAAAGAAATATAATAGATAGAGTTAAGTGTTAAATTAATGACACAGAGAAGGGCTTCAGGTATTCTCAATGAATGAGAAAGACAAAGAAATTAAAGCAATTAAAAACAAAATGATTCACGTAGAAGACAAGATAGAACTGAAAGCTAACTGGGGCTGTTGTCATTAAGAATCCAAAAATGGGGGAAAAAATATTTAGAGATACAACATTGAAAAGTTTCCAAAAAATTGAAAAAACAGAAACTACACGTTAAATTCATACAACATATATGAGGAATAAAATAAGTGACAGAAAATATTAGCATCAACACATAGCCTCATTAACTGATTTAAATTCAAGGATAAAGACAGAATTTTTAGCCCTCCTGACAAAGAAATTATAGTTCAGTGCAGGAGAAAAAGTCAGGCTGGCTTCAAATTTCACCACAAAAAATTCAATGTGAGTCATTGACTATGGAGCAATACTTTAAAAGTTATGAGGGAAATAAAATGTAAAACATGAATATATCAAGCCAAGTCCATTTTCAAGTATAAGAGCAAGTAAAGAACTCAAAAATATGCCACTCATAAGCCACTGTGGGAAAAGAAAATAAACTATTCCTATTTCTCTCTCTTTATGGTTTCTAAAAACTTTTTGCCTAAAGTTCCAAAAAAAATTAAGATCTAATGTTTTGTGCAGTGAAAATTTCTTCAGATTTATTTCATCTTCTCTTTCTTCATTTAAATGAAATGTGAAAACTTTCATTAAAATATGAAAACGTTAGGAGAATTTCATGCCACCTAAGAGTTGGCAGGATTACTACTTGGACAGGTCCTTTGAGTTAGCAAATGCAAAGCAAATACATCACATGCTACACACACACAAACACACACACATACACACGTTGTGGTTGTATAAGACCCAAATGCTTACAAACTCACCAGACTGCGTGTTACTGATACCTCTAATCAGATGTTGTGTTTGGTAAGACAGAGCATCTCTTTTAGCAGGTCTATATCTTGCTATGAATTTCCTTAGGTCATGGCTTACAACCAGGATTGCATATTAGAATCACCTATAGAGATTTCATTGTTCAAAATACAGAGGCCTTGGTATGTGTTCTTTCTAGAAGACACCCACTGATTTACAGAAAACTTTCTTTCTTGCATAGGAATTTAGACTCCCTTTACCTCCCCATGACTGCGAGCTATTACAGTCCTATGTGTCCTTGTTTACTTAGCAGTTCAAAGACAGCCAGGAGAAGGCAGCACAGCAATATACAGCTCTGATCCTCTTTTTCTCCTTTAAAGAAACAGAAATGGCTATTTTCCATCCCGATTGAATAGCCCAGGCCTTGGCAAATGTACTTACATTATTCCATGGCAGTCTTTGGGAGAGTGATGTCTTGGGGAGAATGAAACGGCAAGGTCATCCCTGTGTAGGCAGAAGTGGAGTCTCTTCCAAAGGAAATGAGCTTGGGTCATTTAAAAGAGATCAGTCCTGGGATAGAAATGGAAGACTTGGTGGATGAGCCTTAAACTGGCTTAAAGGGGAGTTTCCTTCTCCCTTTGGGGCCTTCCAGCTACTGAGCCTGAATTTGAGGGCAGAATATTACAGATCTTCCTGGTGAGGAAGGAAAGAGGAGGGAATACAGTGGTTAAAACACCCTTGAGTTTCTGGGCATGGTAGCTCACCTCCGTAATCCTAGCACTTCGGGATGCTGAGATGGGCAGATCACCTGAGGTGAGGAGTTCAAGACCAGACTGGCCAAGATGATGAAACCCCATCTCTACTAAAAATATAAAAATTAGTCAGATGTGGTGGCAGGCGCCTGTAATCCCAGCTATTCGGGAGGCTGAGGCAGGAGAATTGCTTGAACCCTGGAGGCAGAGATTGCAGTAAGCTGAGATCACACCACTGCACTCCAGCCTGGCTGACAAGAAAAAAAAAAGACCCTGGAGTCTGGCAGCCTGGTGTCAGATGCCACTTCACACTTGTGTGTGCCCTCGACCAGGTCGCTGAATCTCTCAGTGCACTTAGTTTTCTCATCTGTAAAATGAGGATCATAACAGCCCAAAGAGTTTGGTGAGGATTAACGGAATAATACACACAAAATGCTTAGAACACTGTCTGGCACATAATAAGCACACAATAAATGTCAGTTGTTGCTTTTATTACATGGAGCAAGAAGGACGCCTGATAAGGAATCTTATTATTGGGCTGGACAGTTGGAGAGAGATATAGTAAGTCATAATCAGTCTTTTGGTAAAGGCGCTATCAGAGTTATGGTTCTGTCTTCGTATGATTAGGAGGGAAGACTTACCTCCCCCCCGATCCCACGCCCCCGCCCATCGCCCCAAAGCCAGGTGGAGGCAGCGTGGTCTCTAGCATGGTCACTGTGTCCCACACTGGTCGGCTGCAGCAGATCTATTCATATCATTGTGGCATCATGATGTGGTACCCACCATCCTGTTCGGAAGCAAGTTAGGCACACTTCCAGGACTCCTAATTTCCCATAATTAAGCCGGCAGGGGCCCTCGTCATCAAAATTTAGACATTAACAGGAAATAAGTTCTACCTCACCCAAAAAGTGATGAGGCCTCACCATTTGGATTATTCTAGCACAAGAATCCCAACACAACAGGTGCTCCAGACAGGGTCCCAGTGAGGAACAGCAGGTACATATCACCCGGGCCTTCCTGCTCTGCAGTGCTTGGCTTGGGATGGCCTGGGATCAGCCCTCCCACCCTGCATCACAGCTGTGGAGGTGTGAAAGCAGAGAGACCAGATGCCAGGAGCACTTACGTGCCTTAGATTAGTCTCTGAGGACAATCACAGTCGTAGGACAGATGATGATGTGAGCAGAAAGGGCGATTATTCATTACTGAAACTGGGGAAGACTCTCCAGTCCGTGCTAAGATGATAAAACAACAACAGAAAAGACCTCTTTTCTACTGGGCAAGCCCCTAGTAACCTTTGCCACTGAACTAAAAGCTTTCAAAGGGCGAACAGAAGAGCCATAAATCTCAGGAGTGACGTTAAATATTTGTCACTGAAACACTTAAGACTTGTTTCAAACCCATTCCTTTCTGGAAGTTTATAACAAATAACTGGGTGACTTAACCTCTACAAGAGCATCTCCTTTTTCACTACAAATGCAAACAAAGGGTCTATAAAGAGTGGGACCCTGCTGATGGGCAATTCTCAGCCACTGTGTGGTCTCCCAGCCCTGCCCAAATGGGTGAGTTCCCCCTTTTGTTTAGATTAAACTGGCTCTTGCATCCATGACATTAGGGCAGAAAAGGTTTTAACTGGACTTTCTTTTAAACTGCCCATTAATCTTCCCTCCCCTCACCCTGCTGAATGAACAAGTAAAGTAAATTATTTACATTCTGATGTTGCAAGAACTCGTCCTAACATTAAGCTTTCCGTTGAGCCTAAATATCTTTTTACTGTTTTTCTCATACCCCCCCATATCATAACTGCATAACTTCTCAGAGGGATCACCTGTTGAACTAAAATATGACAGGGTTACAAATCTCTTCCTAATCACCTGTGTGTGTTCCCTGGGCACACATACCAGAGAGAAAACATTTTTAGCCAAGTTCCAATTTTACCAAGTTCCAAATACGAGTATCTTCATTCCCAGCATTCTAGAGTGAGTTTGCTCTTCGTGTATTCCATCATATTCCTTCAGCCTCTCTGGAGGAAAATTGAAGCACATCAAAAACTTTGCAAAAGCTGTTTGCTATGCTTCTTGTCAGAGTGAGGAGCAAAGGCTTATGTTGGGAAGAATAATATCACCTGTGTCAGCTCCCTCTGGGCCACAGAGGGACAAGTGGCCACCTACATGTAGGGTTTTCAAGCATGGGATGGGAGGTGGCTTAATAGGACTCACACCCACACTAAAGTTCCCATTCAACCCTCAAATCCCACCTCAGACAATTCAATTCTCTTGCGTGAGAGAGAAAAATAAAGAAATATGGTTCTTGGAAGGCATCAGAGCAGAAGGAGTCAGAAAAGGCCGCTGAAAAGGAATCCATAAAGCAAGGTCAGAGAAAGAGAAAAGAATTGGGAGCACAGACTGTCACAGGCATCAGGGAACCTCGGCTGCCTGCAGTCTAAATAACTATTTCCTATTAAGTTTGAATTCATAAAGTAACTTTTAATTAGAGGAAGATAAACCAAGCAGTATCTATTAGGACAAATAGACAAAACGCATTTACAAAGCATCTGTTCTTCCCTCTCTTAATATGCTGTCTCATTCATTTCCTTAGGCCTTAATTTCTTTCGGCCTTCTTTACAAGTTCTTAGCTTCCCCTGACAAGCATTTGTTATTTCAAGTCAGCATCCATATAAGTCATATTTTGCTGACTCTTGCCCAAACTGTGCCACTAACTGAAGGCACTTGTTCCCTGAAAATCACCTCCAACCATAGATAATTTCAGTACGTTCCCAAGGAGAACAGTGTCATCTCTGGCTTTGCTTTGGTGAGTAGTCACGATTCCCTTCCTCTGATATTTTGACACCAGTGATGGCCTGAGACACGAAGGTCCCCTCTTGCCACTGGCTTCTGCAAGGAATTGCCATCCCTCACTATGTTCTGCAATTAATGCAGAGGAACAGGGAATGCTGTCTTCTAGAGTCCGTAGTGCACCAAAGTTCCCTGTAAAACTCTTCCTTCCTTTTATTCCTTTTGTACCTTACTCTGTCTTATGAACAACAAAGAAATGCTGTCTGTGTTTCAATATCTTATGGTTATTGGCCAAAAAAAAAATTCTTTAGATTTTTGCTCAGATACATCCTCCTTGCTGGTGCCCAGAGAGCAACCATGATCAGGATACAAATCTGAGTGCAAAGCACTGCCTGGAACTCAGTCTCCTCTCTCCCTTCCGCAGCACATGGGCTTGGCACCGGGCCAAGTTTGTCTACATGGCATTCTATGGCAATCAACTCCTGGTGACCAGTCGTACTGGCAGTAGACACGGCTGAGACTCAAACATGGGGACCCAGCCTCTGCTTCACACACACTAGTATTACTTAACTCTAAAGTGTTACTTGTACTAAAAGCCATCACGTCTCAGCTAGCTCTTTTGTAGACCTGCCTTTCTTTATTTCTGGAGAAATTCATAAATACTGGCTAGAGACCAGTGGCATTGAGAATGCCTGTATCGTTTGTTAAAAACACAGACACCGGGCCGGGTGCGGTGGCTCACGCCTATAATCTCAGCACTTTGAGAGGCCGAGGCAGGTGGATCACAAGGTCAAGAGATCGCGACTATCCTGGTCAACACGGTGAAACCCTATCTCTACTAAAAATACAAAAACTAACTGGGCGTGGTGGCGCGTGCCTGTAGTCCCAGCTACTCGGCAGGCTGAGGCAGGGGAATTGCTTGAACTCAGGAGGCGGAGTTTGCGGTGAGCCAAAATTGCACCATTGCACTCCAGCCTGGGTAACAAGAGTGAAACTGCGTCTCAAAAAAAAAAAAAAAAAAAAAAATACGGACACCGGGCCCTCATCCAGAGCTTTCGAATCAGAAGCTCTTTGTTAAGATCCAAGCATCTTTTCCTTTTGATTCTCTCAGAGAGCTAGCTTTGCAAAAGGCTATTTCAGAGCACTGGTCTAATTTCAGTCCTGTCTGAACACATCTTATCCTCACCATATTTGACTTTGTCTAGAATATCATTCTCTCTCGGCCTTCCCAGACTTTCATCATTGAGGCATGTTACGGCCGCTCTCCACATCTGCTGTTCCTACTAGACTCTCTCAATATGAGTCTGAGCTAAAGCCTTAGCTGATGCTTCACCCACTTGTGGAGTTGGAGGGAGGAGGGGCATGAGGGGATTCCGATGCTAGGGTGCCACCCCAGATCAGATTCAACATATCCAGAACTGTGCCCAGAAATCTTTTTGTTGGTTTGTAAAGTGCCCCAAGTTTGGGAACCTTAGTAGGATTTAACATGATGATGGGGTTTTCTTGGCGGGGGGTGGGGGGATCGGGCAAGGATAGGTCAATGTATGTTAGAAACAATTATCTCATCTTACAATCTTTAGTTGTATAACCAAAAGGTTTCCTCATGATAAGAAATAAATTTACTGCCTTTGAAGTGCATTGGAAAATAATGTGGATGGATGGATGAGTAACAGGATGGGTATATGGACAGGCAGATGATTCAGGAAATCTAGTAAGATGTTAGTAGTAGAATCAAAGTAGGCAGGTACAGGGATATTTGCTTTCTTTCTTTCTTTCGAGACAGGGTCTCACTCTGTTGCTCGGGCTGGAGTGTAGTGGTGCCATCATGGCTCAATGCAGCCTTGGCTTCCTGGGATCAAGCCTAGGTAACCTCAGCCTCCCCAGTAGCTGGGACTATAGGCATGTGCTGCCACACTCAGATAATTTATTTTATTTAATTTTTTTGGCAGAGACAGGGCTTCACTAAGTTGCCCAAACTGGTCTCAAATTCCTGGGCTTAAGTGATCCTTCTCCCTCAGCCTCCCAAAGTGCTAAGATTACATGTGTGAGCCACCACACCCAGCTTTGTTGTGTAATTCTTAGAACTTTATGTACACTGGAAACTTTTTATAATGAAATGGTGGGCTTAAAGACACTAGGATTACATTTTGCCTCAAAATTATATTTTAACTCTACACCCTAACTTAATAATGATTAATAATGATTAAGTTGAAGTCACCTAATATAATAATTAGATGGCTGATAAATGACTGATTACTCCAATGCCCACTAAATGTTATATGTGCTATATCTGAAGTAATTTATTATCTATGTCTATAAATTAACTTTTTTTAATGATGGTAGAGACGGGGTGTCATTCTGTTGTCAAGCTGAGTTCAGTGGCGTGATCATAGCTTACTGCAGCTTTGAACTCCTGGGCTCAACAATTCTCCTGCCTCAGCCTCCTTTTTTTTTTTTTTT